>NC_068437.1:43381283-43625133 GCF_023373465.1 Oncorhynchus keta | reverse complement strand
GAATAATTTTGCACACCCAATTTTTTCAGTTTTTGATTTCTTAAAAAAGTTTGAAATATCCAATTAATGTCGTTCCACTTCATGATTGTGTCCCACTTGTTGTTGATTCTTCACAGAAAAATACAGTTTTATATCTTTATGTTTGAAGCCTGAAATGTGGCAAAAGGTCGCAAAGTTCAAGGGGGCCGAATACTTTCGCAAGGTACTGTATATAAATATTTAAATTAAAAATAAATTAAAAAGATGGCCTATAGATAACTTACAGATATTATTTGCTAATATCAACAGGATTTGCCACCAATCAAGTGTGTATTATTTCTAGGTGTAGCTTCTCTCTTTGATAAAGCACTGTTCAACTGCTGAATACAACCTGATTTCTCTGTTTTTGTAAACACCTGATTTTGATGTCGGAAGAGAAGGTCATGTTATTGATTATCCATATTTAGAAGTTATTAGAATTGAAGACAACTAATACATTTATCCCATTCAAAAGTCTTGAAGCTCCCTGAATTTGGAATTAACTTTTTGATGAAAGAGTGTTGCTGCTGCACAGGGTGTCTGTCTGTTGGCCTCACTGAAGGTGAAGCTGAAATCCTCTGTCAGAAAATCATTTGTAAAGATCGGAGCAGGAGGAAGCTCTCTTTATTATGGTAACGGAGACAAGACGTTCTATCTCTTTTCTTATCAGGGTATTATTGGACTCCACACATCTTTTGTTACAATATATTCTTGAGGAAGCTTGCAATATCAACTCTTTTTGGTCGTAGCTGCAGCTCTGTCCTCCTATCAACTAGCCATAAAAGCCCCAATGATTAAAAGGAATATCTTGCCTGACAATGAGGAACAACTATGGTGGAGAAGCAGATCAGCGATTTGATTAGATATCTAAACTGGGCGGTCATTATAAGCCGAAGGATTGTCTTTGCAATGAGATAAACATTCTGAATTTGTATCACACAGCCCAGAAGGTAATTCATCAAAATGCTTTGGTATGTTAAGAATGTATTATAATAACCTCTTCCCTGACTGCCAGCTGAATGATAAGATGCACACAACACCTTGAGTTTGTTCTATTGACTGTGACCATTCCTTAGAATGAATAGCCAGACAGAACACAATCAGTTTCATCTGTAACTAGAACTAGCTTATGAATCAGTGTGTGAACATCTGAACCCCTTAGGGGGGATGGATGGTTGGGCATTTCAACAAAACAAAACGATTTAAAAAAAATGTGGATATAGATTGTGTTCTGTCCTAATTATTCTCTTGTGTAATCGAAAGAAGGGCCTAAGGTTTTGATGGAGAGGGATTTGATTCAGTTCAGGTTGAGGAACTTTCTATGAAGATGAAAGAGCAGGTAGCTAAACCCTCATGCTTGATGTCGAACAGATACTAATGAACGGCACAACAACAAACGACCAAAGGACTTTGATCTTAGTGCTGTGTAGCATGTTAGCAATCAATGAACAACGTGTGTGTTACTGTAGCCTTCAGGAAGGTTCTGCTCAGGTTCAGGATCTCTACTGTCACATTCATTAATGTAGTTCAGGGTTCCAATCTAGAGAAGACGAGCTCATTACCATTGAGTGGCTTAGGTGATTATTACTGCCCTAACAGGCTGAATCACACATTTACATTTGACATTTAGCCATCTCCGATGGCGGTAGCTACAGCACCTGAGACCTGAATGTACAGTGCGTGGATGGTATGGTAATGCCTTCACCAGCAGTTTTACACAGGGGTAAACAAATGTAAAGCATGTCTCTACAGTTAGGCTACATGTATTTTACATGTTTCTATGGATAAAAGCATATTTCTTAAAACATTTTTTTAAAGTGCTACAAAATGCTGTGAAAGAAAGTGTCAATCAGACAAGCCTATGATAAAAACCAGATAGAATCTTTACTGCGTCTCTTCCTACATTTAAAAGAAAAGTCAGATCCAAGCTTGGCTTATACCTGCATGCATGACAAGTCACTGTGTGTAGCACCTCACCCCGGACGATAACTGGGGTCAACATCCCTCCCAGTCAGATGATTCCCTGCCGGCCTGCCTGGCCTGGCTGAGTAAAGTCAACTCAACTGAAGGTCAAAGCTAATAACCAGACTCTCAGTTCCCCTCAACTCCCCCCAACCTCCAGGGGAATGGGAGGGAGGCTGTTCTGGTGTATAACCATT
This sequence comes from Oncorhynchus keta, assembly GCF_023373465.1. Classification (NCBI taxonomy): domain Eukaryota; kingdom Metazoa; phylum Chordata; class Actinopteri; order Salmoniformes; family Salmonidae; genus Oncorhynchus; species Oncorhynchus keta. Next base: position 43,622,956 of record NC_068437.1, on the reverse strand, counting down.
AGAATATGGATGGAACATGCTAGCTGGGTATTTGAATTGTCAAATTGCACCTGAATGCATGTTTGAAATGTCCATTGCTGGGTCAAAAAATGCTTTGAAAACTGACTTTGAAACTTTCACAACTTTAAAGACAAATATAGGGACACAGTATGTGTATTTCTATTCATGGTCATGTTAAATTGTTTGAAGTATGTTGAAAACATATGTCAAAGTTTTAAGGAACCAAACTTCATCTTAAAAGTATCTGTCTTCTGCTAACTTTCTTCTCATCATTATGCAGAAATGTGTTTTCAGTCATTTCTAACATCACAGCACTATGATACCGTATCTGCAATGTTCTTTTTATATTTGTAACGTACGTTGTTTGAAGGAGACCAAGGCGCAGCGTAATTTGTGGTCATATCATATTTATTTAAATGAGAACCAGCAACAAAATAACAAAGTGAAACCAAAACCGTACCGTTCCGTAGGCTACAAGAGCTGTACAAAAACAAGATCCCACAACCTAGGTGGGAAAAAGCCTACCTAAGTATGATTCCCAATCAGAGATGACGATAGATGTTGTTTGAAGGAGACCAAGGCGCAGCGTAATTTGTGGCATATTATATTTATTTAAATGAGAACCAGCAACAAAATAACAAAGTGAAACCAAGGACGGTTTCACTTTTTTCTCTGATTGGGAACCACACTCGGCCAAACACAAAGAAATACAAAACAGAATGCCCACCCCACATCACACCCTGACCTCACCAAACAGAGAAATAAAATGTCTCTCTAAGGTCAGGGCATGACAGTATCCCCCGTCCCCCCCCCCAAAGGTGCGGACCCCCGGCCACAAACCTGAACGTATAGGGGAGGGTCCTGGTGGGCATTTACCCTTGGGGCGGCTCCGCTCCACCTCTGGCTCCCCCCACTTTCGTCGCCGACCCCAGACTGGGGACCCTCTCTGCAGGCCCAGGACTGGGGACCCTCTCTGTAGGCCCCGGACTGGGGACCCTCTCTGTAGGCCCCGGACTGGGGACCCTCTCTGTAGGCCCCGGACTCGGGACCATCGCCACAGGCGTTGGGCTGGGGACCACCATTGCAGGCCCCGGATTGGGGACCCTCGCCGCAGGCCCCGGACTGGGGACCCTCTCTGCAGGCCCCGGACTAGGGACCCTCTCTGTAGGCCCCGGACTGGGGACCCTCTCTGCAGGCCCCGGACTGGGGACCCTCTCTGTAGGCCCCGGACTGGGGACCATAGCCGCAGGCCTCGGACTGGGGACCACCGTTGCAGGCCCCGGACTGGGGACCCTCTCTGCAGGCCCCGGACTGGGGACCCTCTCTGTAGGCCCCCCGGACTGGGGACCCTCTCTGTAGGCCCCCCGGACTGGGGACCCTCTCTCTAGGCCCTGGACTGGGGACCCTCTCTGTAGGCCCCGGACTGGGGACCATCGCCGCAGGCCTCGGACTGGGGACCACCGTTGCAGGCCCCGGACTGGGGACCCTCGCCGCAGGCCCCGGACTGGGGACCCTCGCTGCAGGCCACGGACTAGGGACCCTCGTTGCTGGCCCCGGACCGGAGAACGTCGCTGGAGGCTCTGGACTGGAGAACGTCGCTGGAGGCTCCGGACTGTGGATCAACACTGGAGGCTTCGTGCCATGGATTCTCACTGCAGGCTCCGGGCCATGGATCATCACTGGAGGCTCCGTGCCTTGGATCATCACTGGAGGCTTCGTGCCATGGATCATCACTGGAGGCTTCGTGCCATAGATCATCACTGGAGGCTTCGAACGTGGAGCCGGAACCCCCCGGTCTTCCAGCCTTGACCTCTTGTATAGTTGCCGTTCCTCTAACTCCTCGTATCCTCACCGTTCTGCTCTAGCTGCTTCTATCTCCTCCCTTGGACGGTGATACTCTCCAGCCTGCGCCCAGGGACCTTTGCCTTCCAGTACCTCCTCCCATGTCCACTCCTCCAGAAAGCGCTGCTTGGTCTTTTTGTGGTGGGATCTTCTGTAACGTACGTTGTTTGAAGGAGACCAAGGCGCAGCGTAATTTGTGGTCATATCATATTTATTTAAATGAGACCCAGCAACAAAATAACAAAGTTAATCCAAAATGAACATACCATTCCGTAGGCTACCAAGAGCTGTACAAAAACAAGATCCCACAACATAGGTGGGAATCATACTTAGGTAGCCTTTTTTTCCACCTATGTTGTGGGATCTTGTTGGCAGGCAGCCAGGCCGGCAGGCAGCTGATCGTAGTCTCCTCCTCTAAACTAAACTGAACAGTTTGTTTGCAGAGGTATTACCATCTGTATAGCCGCTTTGTGCTCGGCTAATTAGAGATTCGTCCAACTAATTTAGAATGTCACAGAAATAAACCAGTGTCTACACAAACTCAGCACTGTCAACTGCGTTTATTTTCAGCAAACTTAACATGTGTAAATATTTGTATGAACATAACAAGATTCAACAACTGAGACATAAACTGAACAAGTTCCACAGACAAGTGACTAACAGAAATGGAATAATGTGTCCCTAAACAAAGGGGGGGTTCAAAATCAAAAGTAACAGTCAGTATCTGGTGTGGCCACCAGCTGCATTAAGTACTGCAGTGCCTCCTCATGGACCCCGCAATTCCACCAAGGCACCTGCAAGTTCCCAGACATTTCTGTGGGGAATGGCCCGAGCCCTCAACCTCCGATCCAACAGGTCCCAGACGTGCTCAATGGGATTGAGATCAGGGCTCTTCGCTGGCCATGGCAGAACACTGACATTCCTGCCTTGCAGGAAATCACGCACAGAACGAGCAGTATGGCTGGTAGCATCATGCTGGAAGGTCATGTCAGGATTAGCCTGCAGGAAGGGTACCACATGAGGGAGGAGGATGTCTTCCCTGTGACACACCGTCCCAGACCATGACGGACCCTCCACCTCCAAATTGATCCCGCTCCAGACTACAGGCCTCGGTGTAACGCTCATCCCTTCGACGATAAACGTGAATCTGACCATCACCCCTGGTGAGACCAAACCGCGACTTGTCAGTGAAGAGCACTTTTTGCCAGTCCTGTCTGGTCCAGCGACCGTGGGTTTGTGCCCATAGGCGACATTGTTGCCAGTGATGTCTGCTGAGGACCTGCCTTACAACAGGCCTGCAAGCCCTCAGTCAAGCCTCTCTCAGCCTATTGCGGACAGTCTGAGCACTGATGGAGGGATTGTGCGTTCCTGGTGTAACTTGGGCTGTTGTTGTTGCCATCCTGTACCTGTCCCGCAGGTGTGATGTTCGGATGTATCAATGCTGTGCAGGTGTTGTTACACGTGGGCTGCCACTGAGAAGACAATCAGCTGTCTGTCCTGTCTCCCTGTAGCGGCGTCTCACAGTACAGACATTGTAATTTATTGCCCTGGCCACATCTGCAGTCCTCATGCCTCCTTGCAGCATGTCTAAGGCAAGTTCACGCAGATGAGCAGGGACCCTGGACATCTTTCTTTTGGTGTTTTTCAGAGTCAATAGAAAGGCCTCTTTAGTGTCCTAAGGATTCATAACTGTGACCTTAATTGCCTAACATCTGTAAGCTGTTAGTGTCTTAACGACCGTTCCCCAGGTGCATGTTCGTTAATTGTTTATGGTTCATTGAACAAGCATGGGAAACAGTGTTTAAACTCTTTATAATGAAGATCTGTGAAGTTATTTGGATTTTTACGAATTATCTTTGAAGACAGGGTCCTGAAAAAGGGTTAATGTGAAAATATTTTCTTTTAATGATCTGTGGTTAAAAATATAAGAAAAAAGTTGTCTGTGACATAGCGTGGTATAATTAAAAGTAAGAATATCAGTGATTTCCAAAACCTGCAATGACTTTCTAGCCTGAGGGAGGATATTTTCTTGCTCCCTACTGCAAATCTCATCGTGTTTGAACATCACTTTGGGTAGCCTCAGGCTTCACTGGTATACATTATACAATGCATTCGGAAAGTATTCAGACCCCTTCCCTTTCTCCACATTTTCTTACATTACAGCCTTATTCTAAAATGGATTAAACAAAAACATCTCCATACAATACCCCATAATGACAAAGCAAAAATTTAAATTTAGCAATGTTATTAAAAATAAAAAAACGAAATACATTATTTACATAAGGATTCAGACCCTTTCCTATGAGACTCAACATTCCATTGATCATCCTTGAGATGTTTCTACAACTTGATTGGAGTCCACCTGTGATTAATTCAATTGATTGGACATGATTTGCAAAGGTAAACACACCTGTCTATATAAGGTCCCACAGTTGACAGTGCATGTCAGAGCAAAAACAAAGCCACGAGGTCAAAGGAATTGTCTGTAGAGCTCCGAGACAGGATTGTGTTGTTGAGACACAGATCTGGGGAAGGGTATCAAAACATTTCTGCAGCATTGAAGGTCCCCAAGAACACAATGGCCTCAATTTTTCTTAAATAGAAGAAGTTTGGAACGACGAAGACTCTTCCTAGAGCTAGCCGCCAAAAGGCACCTAAATGACTGTCAGACCATGAGAAAGAAGATTATGAAACAAAGATTTAACTTTTTGGCCTGAATGCCAAGCGTCACATCCGGAGGAACTGGGAGACTAGTCGTGCAAAAGATAAAGGGTGGAAAGATAAAGGGTGGCAAAGTAAAGAGAGGTCCTTGATGAAAACCTGCTCCAGACTGCTCAGGACCTCAGAATTGGGCGAAGGGTCACCTTCCAACAGGACAATGACCCTAAGCACACAGCGAAGACAATGCAGGAGTGGCTTCGGGAAAAGTCTCTGAATGTCCTTGGCCCAGCCAGAGCCTGGACTTGAATCAGATCGAACATCTCTGAAGAGAACTGAAAATAGCTGTGTAGCGACGCTCCCCATCCGAGCTTGTGAGGATCTGCAGACAAGAATGGGAGAAACTCCCCAAATACAGGTGTTTTTGCTTTGTCATTATGGGGCAATGTGTGTAGATTGATGATTGGGGGAAAAAACGATTGAATTAGTTTTAGATTAAGGCTGTAATGTAACAAAATGTGGAAAAAGTCAAAGGGTCTGAATACACTGTATACTATGGGGAAAGGGGACACCTAGTCAGTTGAACAACTGAATGCATTCAACCGAAATGCGTCTTCCGAATTGAACCCAACACCTCTGAATCAGAGATGTGTGTGGGGGGTGCCTTAATTGACGTCCATGTCATCAGGAGTTGTTGTTGGGGACTGCCTTGCTCAAGGGCAGAACATTTTTCAACTTGCCAGCTTGGGGATTTGAACCAGCAACCTTTTGGTTACTGGCCCAATGCTCTTAACCCTAGGTCTCAGACAACTTTATACCATGATGTCCAGAGGGTCTGCTGGTAATGGTCATAGACATACTTTTACCTGTAGATCTATTCTTACTCATTTATTCCCCTGCTTTTAAACCCGAGCCAATACACTAAGATTATTAAATTGTCTGTGATTTACAGTATGTTTGACTCATGTAATCTCTTGTCAAGTAATACATATGTAAATTCTGACATATGGATGATTTATCACTTGGCCCACCATGAAAACATCCTCCAGCACCCAAGCATGACAAATGACCCTTTTCTGATAAGCCAGAGAACTTACGCTTGATGCTTTTGCTGTTGTCGCAGTTATGTTATTGAAAGGCCATATTTAATCACCCTGTATTTTTCAACACAAGCCTTGTTGGTCATCTCCTGTCTCATGTTGCTAGGCATTGATTAATGTGCAAGCCACAGCACAGAGCTGTATGTGTATAAATGCTAGCCTCCGAAATGATTAGAGACCGTCTCAATTGATGAAGCAAATCGCTGATGTCACTCAATGACAACAGACAGTTTGATCATGGCATCTTTTCCACATAGGATGTGCTGATTATCAAACATGAATTAAAGGGAGAAAAGTTAGTCGTGGTCTAGGTCAGACATAGGACAGATTATATTCAAAATGCTGTTTATGCATAAGATCTAACCTTGCACTCAGTCTCAAATGAAAACAAAAACCTAAACCAATAATAATAGTAATAGTCCCATTTTCCTATTTTGGAAGTACAAAAATAAATGTAAAGACACCCCACACACATGCAAACACCTTGTTGTCTTGCATCCCAGAGATGAGAGTCTTGTGCATCATATAAGATCAAATCAAATTTATTTATATAGCCCTTCGTACATCAGCTGATATCTCAAAGTGCTGTACAGAAACCCAGCCTAAAACCCCAAACAGCAAACAATGCAGGTGTAAAAGCACGGTGGCTAGGAAAAACTCCCTAGAAAGGCCAAAACCTAGGAAGAAACCTAGAGAGGAACCGGGCTATGTGGGGTGGCCAGTCCTCTTCTGGCTGTGCCGGGTAGAGATTATAACAGAACATGACCAAGATGTTCAAATGTTCATAAATGACCAGCATGGTCGAATAATAATAAGGCAGAACAGTTGAAACTGGAGCAGCAGCACAGTCAGGTGGACTGGGGACAGCAAGGAGCCTTCATGTCAGGTAGTCCTGGGGCACGGTCCTAGGGCTCAGGTCAGTTGAAACTGGAGCAGGAGCATGGCCAGGTGGACTGGGGACAGCAAGGAGTCCTCATGTCAGGTAGTCCTGGGACATGGTCCTAGGGCTCAGGTCCTCCGAGAGAGAGAAAGAAAGAGAGAAGGAGAGAATTAGAGAACGCACACTTAGATTCACACAGGACACCGAATAGGACAGGAGAAGTACTCCAGATATAACAAACTGACCCTAGCCCCCGACACATAAACTACTGCAGCATAAATACTGGAGGCTGAGACAGGAGGGGTCAGGAGACACTGTGGCCCCATCCGAGGACACCCCCGGACAGGGCCAAACAGGAAGGATATAACCCCACCCACTTTGCCAAAGCACATCCCCCACACCACTAGAGGGATATCTTCAACCACCAACTTACCATCCTGAGACAAGGCCGAGTATAGCCCACAAAGATCTCCGCCACGGTACCACCAAGGGGGGGCAACCCAGACAGGCCGACCACAACAGTGAATCAACCCACCCAGGTGACGCACCCCCCAGGGACGGCACGAGAGAGCCCCAGCAAGCCAGTGACTCAGCCCCCGTAACAGGGTTAGAGGCAGAGAATCCCAGTGGAAAGAGGGGAACCGGCCAGGCAGAGACAGCAAGGGCGGTTCGTTGCTCCAGAGCCTTTCCGTTCACCTTCCCACTCCTGGGCCAGACTACACTCAATCATATGACCCACTGAAGAGATGAGTCTTCAGTAAAGACTTAAAGGTTGAGACCGAGTTTGCGTCTCTGACATGGGTAGGCAGACCGTTCCATAAAAATGGAGCTCTATAGAGGAAAGCCCTGCCTCCAGCTGTTTGCTTAGAAATTCTAGGGACAATTAGGAGGCCTGCGTCTTGTGACCGTAGCGTACGTGTAGGTATGTACGGCAGGACCAAATCAGAGAGGTAGGTAGGAGCAAGCCCATGTAATGCTTTGTAGGTTAGCAGTAAAACCTTGAAATCAGCCCTTGCTTTGACAGGAAGCCAGTGTAGAGAGGCTAGCACTGGAGTAATATGATCAAATTTTTTGGTTCTAGTCAGGATTCTAGCAGCCGTATTTAGCACTAACTGAAGTTTATTTAGTGCTTTATCCGGGTAGCCGGAAAATAGAGCATTGCAGTAGTCTAACCTAGAAGTGACAAAAGCATGGATTAATTTTTCTGCATCATTTTTGGACAGAAAGTTTCTGATTTTTGCAATGTTACGTAGATGGAAAAAAGCCGTCCTCGAAATGGTCTTGATATGTTCTTCAAAAAGAGAGATCAGGGTCCAGAGTAACGCCGAGGTCCTTCACAGTTTTATTTGAGACGACTGTACAACCATTAAGATTAATTGTCAGATTCAACAGAAGATCTCTTTGTTTCTTGGGACCTAGAACAAGCATCTCTGTTTTGTCCGAGTTTAATAGTAGAAAGTTTGCAGCCATCCACTTCCTTATGTCTGAAACACATGCTTCTAGCGAGGGCAATTTTGGGGCTTCACCATGTTTCATTGAAATGTACAGCTGTGTGTCATCCGCATAGCAGTGAAAGTTTACATTATGTTTTCGAATAACATCCCCAAGAGGTAAAATATATAGTGAAAACAATAGTGGTCCTAAAACAGAACCTTGAGGAACACCGAAATGTACAGTTGATTTGTCAGAGGACAAACCATTCACAGAGACAAACTGATATCTTTCCGACAGATAAGATCTAAACCAGGCCAGAACTTGTCCGTGTAGACCAATTTGGGTTTCCAATCTCTCCAAAAGAATGTGGTGATCGATGGTATCAAAAGCAGCACTAAGGTCTAGGAGCACGAGGACAGATGCAGAGCCTCGGTCCGATGCCATTAAAATGTAATTTACCACCTTCACAAGTGCCGTCTCAGTGCTATGATGGGGTCTAAAACCAGACTGAAGCATTTCGTATACATTGTTTGTCTTCAGGAAGGCAGTGAGTTGCTGCGCAACAGCCTTCTCTAAAATCTTTGAGAGGAATGGAAGATTCGATATAGGCCGATAGTTTTTTATATTTTCTGGGTCAAGGTTTGGCTTTTTCAAGAGAGGCTTTATTACTGCCACTTTTAGTGAGTTTGGTACACATCCAGTGGATAGAGAGCCGTTTATTATGTTCAACATAGGAGGGCCAAGCACAGGAAGCAGCTCTTTCAGTAGTTTAGTTGGAATAGGGTCCAGTATACAGCTTGAAGGTTTAGAGGCCATGATTATTTTCATCATTGTGTCAAGAGATATAGTACTAAAACACTTGAGCGTCTCTCTTGATCCTAGGTCCTGGCAGAGTTGTGCAGACTCAGGACAACTGAGGTTTGGAGGAATACGCAGGTTTAAAGAGGAGTCCGTAATTTGCTTTCTAATAATCATAATCTTTTCCTCAAAGAAGTTCATGAATTTATCACTGCTAAAGTGAAAGTCATCCTCTCTTGGGGAATGCTGCTTTTTAGTTAGCTTTGCCACAGTATCAAAAAGGAATTTCGGATTGTTCTTATTTTCCTCAATTAAGTTAGAAAAATAGGACGATCGAGCAGCAGTAAGGGCTCTTCGGTACTGCACGGTACCGTCCTTCCAAGCTAGTCGGAAGACTTCCAGTTTGGTGTGGCGCCATTTCCGTTCCAATTTTCTGGAAGCTTGCTTCAGAGCTCGGGTATTTTCTGTGTACCAGGGAGCTAGTTTCTTATGAGACATTTTTTTTTTTTTTGTTGTTTTTTTTTTTTTGTCATTATAATTCCACAGTGATTTGAAAATGCATCACACTGAACTGCAGGGCTGGGGTCAATTCGAATTGAAGGCAATCAATTCAGGAAGGGATTTTAATTTAACGTTAATGTTAAAATGGTAGTTTCTACTCAGTTTACTGAGGTAATTGAAAACAGATTCAGTTCTTTCAAGTTTTGAATTATTATTTAAGTTTACTCCCTGAACTGACTGCATTCAATTCGATTTGACCCCAGCCCTGCTGTACATGCAGAAACCACAGTAAGTGTTACACTCAATATCCATATCCTTTGATGTTGCAATATTGAGATGAGGGAGGAATCATGGAATCATATGCCTGTTGTATTGATTTTATTCATGTGTATTACATATATACACTGAACAAAAATAGAAATGCAACATGCAACAATGTCAACAATTTTACTGAGTTACAGTTCATATAAGGAAATCAGTCAATTGAAATAAATTCATTAGGCCCTAATCTATGGATTTCACATGAACTGGGCAGGGACGCAGCCATGGGAGGGCCTGGGAGGGCAACAGGGCCAACCACTTGGGAGCCAGGCCCACCCACAGGGGAGCCTGGCCCAGCCAATCAGAATGAGTTTTTCCCCACAAAAGGACTTTATTACAGACATAAATACTCCTCAGTTTAATCAGCTGTCCGATTGGCTGGTCTCAGACGATCCTGCAGGTGAAGAAGCCAGATGTAGAGGTCCTGGGCTGGCGTGGTTACACGTGGTCTGAGGTTGCATGGCCGGTTGGACATACTGCCAAATTCTCTAAAACGACATTGGAAGCAGGTAATGGTAGAGAAATTAACATTAAATTCTCTTGCAACAGCTCTGGTGGACATTCCTGCAGTCAGTGTGCCATTTGCATGCTCCCTCAAAACTTGAGACATCTGTGGCAATGCACATTTTAGAGTGACCTGGGGACCATACTGTGTAATGACCATACTGTTTAATCAGCTTTTTGATATGCCACACCTGTCAGGTGGATGGATTATCTTGGCAAAAGGAGAAATAATCAATAACAGGGATGTAAATAAATGAGTGCACAAAATTAGAGAGAAATACACTATCTGTGTACGGAACATTTCTGGGATCAAAAAAATATATATATAATCTGGGATGTTTTTTTCAGCTCATGAAACATGGGACCAACACATGTTGCGTTTATATTTTTCTTCAGTATATAGATATTTCCTTCTAGGCTCTAGACTTGCTGTACCATATTCAGTGTGTCATTAAACCCTGGTTTAGTGCTCCCATTCTGTATTGATGTATTTCATATTCCCTCGTTTGACTTACAGATGTAGGATCTTAATTTGAGCCAGTTTGCTACAGCAGGAAAATAATCCTGCAGCAACAAAAAAATGTCAGTTATTATGTGGATTATAATTCATGGACATTTTTTTAGGGGTTGATACATTTTTCATAAGAGAAAATCAAGTCTGAAATTTTGAAGTGGAAATACCAAACTTCAGAAGCCTTTTAAAAATCTCAACTATTATAAGGACCGACACTGGAGTCGAGAAGCAGGTACAGGGAGTCAAACATTTAATAAGGAACAAGACAGGAACAGCGTCAGCACATGGGTAACAAAACAACATACGAACGTTAATGTGGAAGCAGGGAACAGAACTGGAGGACAGACAGATAAAGGGAAGGAAATAACAGGTGATTGAGTCCAGGTGAGTCCAAATGATCGCTGATGTGCGGGACGAGGGAAGCAGGTCTGCGTAATGATGCTGGCAGGAATGAGTAATGCTGGGGAGCCCAGCGCCCTCGAGCGCCAGGGGGGAAGATAAGGAGCCGGAGTGACAACTACACTACAAGTTTTACATTTCTCCTGCAACAGGGTGCTCAGATTAAAATCATAAATCTGTACAGCACAGTCGTAAGGCATACAATTACATACATTTACATACATTTCTCATACATTTACATACATTTCTCATACAGTGCATTCGGAAAGTATTCAGACCCCTTGATTTTTTTCTGCATTTTGTTACGTTACAGCCTTTTTCTAAAATGTATTAAATACATTTTTTCTCCTCATCAATCTACACACAATACCCCATTATGACAAAGTGGAAACAGGTTTTTTTTAAACATTTTTGCAAATGTATTATATATAAAAACAGAAATACCTTATTTACATAAGTATTCAGACCTTTGTATGAGACTCAAAATTGAGAACAGATGCATCCAGTTTCCATTGATCATCCTTGAGATGTTTCTACAACTTGATTGGAGTCCACCTGTGGTAAATTCTATTGATTGGAGATGATTTGAAAAGGAACACACCGGTCTATATAAGGGTCCCACATTTAACAGTGCATGTCAGAGCAAAAACCAAGCCATGAGGTCGAAGTAATTGTCTGTAGAGCTCCGAACCTCGAGTCTTTAATCGCTCCTAAAGGTGCTTCAATAAAGTACTGAGTAAAAAGGTCTGAATACTTATGTAAATGTGATATTTGAGTTTTACATTTTTAATACATTTTTGCTTTGTCATTATGGGGTATTGTGTGTAGATTGATGTGGGGGGAAAATGCATTAATTTTAGAATAAGGCTATAACGTAGCAAAATGTGGAAAATGTCAAGGGGTCTGAATACTTTCCGAATGTACTGTATATGTGAGCGTCAAGATCTGTGGATGAGAAACACAGACAAATGTCATTGTTGATATCAAAGCTATAATCAATTTACAAATCAGTTCCTTGTTCTTCAAATATGCCACGTGACAGGCGATACTTAACTTGGAAAGGCAATGATATGTAAAGCTTTTCAACCAGCTCATATACTGTAATGTTACATACGTGTATCCTCTTAATTGGTGTGAAATCAAGCAACCTCTATCAACCCACACATAGGATTAGGGGAAGTTACAGTACACTGGTAATCTGGCAATAATGAAATAGGCAGGACACAGGGGATCGGCAGGAAGTCTAATTAAGAACAATGACCTTTTGCCTGTCTCATTTAAGGATTAAAGTTATAATAATTAACAGCAAGTTTTTAAAAATGATTTGCATTGAAATGAAAATTGAAAGGGCAGTTTATTAGAATGTCAGGAGAATGCAGAGGGTTTATTCTTTATTAGGTCTACACAGACTATCCCAGAGGCTCCCAGCTCATTTTACATGATTAACATTTGACAATATTTATCCCGCTGCTGTGCAAAGGATCCCTTGGCAAAGCCAATGTCTTTTGATTGTACTCGGGCACCAGACGGTCGCAGCGACGGCAGTGGCAGGAGTATGCTGCTGGGTACATTGGGGACTAAGAGTGCCTAGCTGGCACTCTTAAGTACCCAACACCCGCCCGCCGCTGCCTGCCTGCCCGCCTGTCTCCGAGAATGATGTGATTGGGCCGAGCAGCGTGGTAAGAGGGGGCTCATGGCCCTGCCACTCAGTTACTCTCAGCCTGTGGGAGTGACTGACACCTCACTGAAATCAAATCAATTACTGAGCAACACTTTGGCCCAGACTCCTCTGTAGCTGGAGACAGACAGAGAGGGCCGTTTAGGGACTTGGGAGGCTGGACACTGGACAAGACATCACATTGGGTCAGCATATAGGATTAACTTGACAAATCAATAAAAGAGAAAAACGTTGTAAAGGGAAAAGGTAAGAGTGCTTGATTTTGGGGAGGACAATGGTAAGAGTGAAGACTAAGACATTATTTGTTAAGAGTGCTATTGCTCAGAGAAACTCTGTCAAGAGAGGCTACAAAGAATGTTAAAAAGAAACCTAGCTACACTTTAGCTCTCATTCAGCAATAATGATTAAAAAGTAAATGTGTTTGCTGAGACAAGTTAGAGATGAACTCTGAGTCTCTCGGTTTCTACTTTGAAACCGTGGCATATGGAGAGGTGGTGGGACCAGGGACATTTCCCTCTGCAGCCTCTGACCGTGGCACTTTCTGCCCTGGGCGATGATGTAACCAATAGCCTCTTCTCCTCTTTTCATCCTGTCCTCCATCTCTCTCCCTCTGTACGCAAAGCGGTCAGGGTCAGCATGGCAGGCAGCTGTGTGAAGTGTAAAACATCCCCCTTCGGTGCTGCAGCTGCTGCCTCCCACTGCCTTTTCATCCCCCTCCTCCCTTAATAACACTCTCGCCCTCTCCTTCAATAAATCCAATTTACCACTTCAATTATAGTCAACAAAAATAGAAACGTAACATGTAAAGTGTTGGTCCCATGTTTCATGAGCTGAAATAAAAGATCACAGAAATTTTCCATACGCACAAAAAGCTTATTTCTCGCCAATTTTGAGCACACATTTGTTTACATCCCTGTTAGTGGGCATTTCTCCTTTGCCAAGATAATCCATCCACCTGACAGGTGTGGCATATCAAGAAGCTGATTAAACAGCATGATCATTACACAGGTGCACCTTGTGCTGGGGACAATAAAAGGCTTCTCTAAAATGTGATTTCTTTTCACACAACACAATGTCATTGGCAAGATGGCGCCGACAGATATGGCAGCTCTGCTTCTAGCTCCTAAGCAACTTTGCAGTATTTTTTTTTGCGTATAAAAAAAATAAAAAATAACAAGCATTTCAGCTAAATATGTGACCAATAAAATTTGATTTTGATTTGCCACAGATGTCTCATGTTTTCAGGGAGCATACAATTGGCATGTTGACTGCAGGAATGTCCATCAGAGCTGTTGCCTTTTCTCTACCATAAGCCGCCTCCAAGGTTGTTATAGAGAATTTGGCAGTACATCCAACCGGCCTCACAACCGCAGACCACGTGTAACCACGCCGTTGTGTGGGTGAGTGGTTTGCTGATGTCAACGTTGTGAACAGAGTGCCCCATGGTGGCAGTGGGGTTATGGTATGAGCAGCCATAAACTACGGACAACGAATACAATTGCATTTTATCGATGGCAATTTGAATGCACAGAGATACCGTAAACGAGATCCTGAGGCCCATTGTCGTGCCCTTCATCTGCCTGCCGCCATCACCTCATGTTTCAACATGATAATCTACAACCCCATGTCGCAAGGATCTGTTCACAATTCCTGGAAGCTGAACATGTCCCACATTCAACAGCCTGATCAACTCTATGCGAAAGAGATGTGTCATGCTGCATGAGGCAAATGGTGAACAACCTGACTGGTTTTCTGATCCACGCCCCTACCTTTTTTTAATGGTATTTGTGACCAACAGATGCATATCTGTATTCTCAGTCATGTGAAATCCATAGATTAGGGCCTAATGAATGTATTTCAATTGACAGATTTCCTTTAATGAACTGTAACTCAGTAAAATCTTTGAAATTGTTTCATGTTGCGTTTATATTTTTGTTCAGTGTACATACAAGACTGTAGGGAGGACTGGATCACAACATGGTCTATATGGGCTGTATGCTGTATGGCTCTGCCTCTGAATATTTTTTTATTTTTTTTATTTTACCTTTATTTAAGAACACATTCTTATTTTCAATGACGGCCTGGGAACAGTGGGTTAACTGCCTGTTCAGGCAGAACGACAGATTTGTACCTTGTCAGCTCGGGGGTTTGAACTCGCAACCTTCCGGTTACTAGTCCAACACTCTAACCACAAGGCTACGCTGCCACAAATGTGTTTGGATTGAACTATTCACAACACACAAACCTCCATGGAGAATGACATGATTTATCCTACTGTGATTCTCATGAATAACAATGCTTCTGTTTAGAGTTAGTTCACATGCAGACATGCAGTTCAACTTATGTGAGTAGATGGACTAACTTGTGTCAGTAGATATGGACTAACATATGTCAGTAGATATGGACTAACATATGACAGTAGATATGGACTAACATATGTCAGTAGATATGGACTAACATATGTCAGTATATATGGACTAACATATGTCAGTAGATATGGACTCCCTTAGTCCTCAGGATGTGCAAAAAAATCCTCTTCAAGGTGGTTCTGTGAAGTAGAGACACCCGAGAACAGAAAATCAGGCCAGACAGACAGATGATTATCCTCCCCACCAAGAGACATACAGTTCACATCATCATGATAGACAGCCAGACTGTAGTGTAGAAGGACGGTGACGAACAGAAATCACCAGATTTTTGCTGGTATGAGACCATGACTATTCTCGCAACACTCACTTATTGAGGAAAAATACTTTGAGCTTTAAATGAAGGCTGTGGGTCTCTTGAGTGTGGCCCAAAACTAGAGAGCTTGAAGAAGTAATTCAGAGGGCAAAAGCTGGTCAGCCCTGAGGTGCTCTGAGTAGAAATGGGAGACAGGCTTGTTTTCTATAGTAAGCCCTAAAAGAGAAGACTTTCAGGGCGATTGTGGAACCATCAGTCAACCATGAAAAAAGCATTTTTTACAAGCCTGTGGGCCGCGTCCCATAAAGAGGCTGAGTGTTGCTGTCCCAGAAGGGCACACTCCACTAGTGAGCTAGAAGTGGTTAGATCTTTTCAAAGTAAAAGTGTGTCTCATATCTAAACCTGTTTCTGTTTACGAAACGGTACAGTGTGTGTGTGTGTGTCTGCTCTGAAATGTGTGAGAACTGAACAAATCTCTACTGTGCTGTTTTTCCTTTTTTTCATGTCAGACACCAAACTGTCTCATAACGCGACAACAATTCCTACTAAGTTCGACATCAAAGAGGTCTGTTTGCTACTGGCCCTTTAATTTTTCAGCAGGAGGTGACAATGCTGCCATGGTAACACACTGCTCCCCCAGACTGGCCAGCTCAGCTGAACTACTGTGAATTGTGTGATTCACAGTAGTTATCCTCTTGTGGAAAAACAGCCATTATAAAATAGCAGACACTTCTGGTCCCAAGATGCCCATTTTCACAGCTCTCAACTTTGTAAAGTTTTTACATTTCAAAAGAAAGAGAGGAATGAACACTGTTTAGTATCTTTCCATGTTTTCCAGATTGTTTCTCTTATTTTACAAAAATAATGTATCTCTCTCTCCACAGGGTGATGAAGTTCTGACTGTTATCAAAACCAAGGCGCAGTGGCCAGCATGGCAGCCCCTGAACGTGTGAGTACACAGTGATGTACAAGAGTACCCTCACCTTTCACAGGTTTATAATGTTAATTGTCTTTCAAAAAATATATACTTGTAGAGATGATCATTTGGATAACCATTCATTGAGAATTTAGATGTGAACAGAATATCTCATTCTACTAGGCTTCCTCCCAGCACTGAGTAACAGGTAACACGGTCACCACCAATAAATCCGTGATAATCGAAAACTTCAACAAGCATTTCTCAACGGCTGGCCATGCCTTCCTCCTGGCTACTACAACCTCGGCCAACAGATCCACCCCCCTCAGCTACTCGCCCAAGCCTCCCCAGCTTCTCCTTTACCCAAATACAGATAGCAGATGTTCTGAAAGAGCTACAAAACCTGGACCCGTACAAATCAGCTGGTCTTGGCAATCTGCACCCTCTATTTCTGACTATCCGCCGCCATTGTCGCAACCCCTATTACCAGCCTGTTCAACCTCTCTTTCATATAGTCTGAGATCCCCAAGGATTGGAAAGCTGCCGCAGTCATCCCCCTCTTCAAAGGGGGAGACACCCTGGACCCAAACTGTTACAGACCTATATCCATCCTGCCCTGCCTTTCTAAGGTCTTCGAAAGCCAAGTCAACAAACAGATCACTGACCATCTCGAATCCCACCGTACCTTCTCCGCTGTGCAATCTAGTTTCCGAGCCAGTCACGGGTGCACCTCAGCCACGCTCAAGGTACTAAACGATATCATAACCGCCATCGATAAAAGACAGTACTATGCAGCCGTCTTCATCGACCTGGCCAAGGCTTTCGACTCTGTCAATCACCATATTCTTATCGGCAGACTCAGTAGCCTCGGTTTTTCTAATGACTGCCTTGCCTGGTTCGCCAACTACTTTGCAGAGTCCAGTGTGTCAAATCGGAGGGCATGTTGTCCGGTCCTCTGGCAGTCTCTATGGGGGTGCCACAGGGTTCAATTCTCGGGCCGACTCTTTTCTCTGTATATATCAATGATGTTGCTCTTGCTGCGGGCGATTCCCTGATCCACCTCTACGCAGACGACACCATTCTGTATACTTCTGGCCCTTCCTTGGACACTGTGCTATCTAACCTCCAAACGAGCTTCAATGCCATGCAACACTCCTTCCGTGGCCTCCAACTGCTCTTAAACGCTAGTAAAACCAAATGCATACTTTTCAACCGTTCGCTGCCTGCACCCGCACGCCCGACTAGCATCACCACCCTGGATGGTTCCGACCTAGAATATGTGGACATCTATAAGTACCTAGGTGTCTGGCTAGACTGTAAACTCTCCTTCCAGACTCATATCAAACATCTCCAATCTAAAATCAAATCTAGAGTCGGCTTTCTATTCCGCAACAAAGCCTCCTTCACTCACGCCGCCAAACTTACCCTAGTAAAACTGACTATCATACTGATCCTCGACTTCAGTGATATCATCTACAAAATAGCTTCCAATACTCTACTCAGCAAACTGGTTGCAGTTTATCACAGTGCCATCCTTTTTGTTATTAAAGCACCTTATACCACCCACCACTGCGACCTGTATGCTCTAGTCGGCTGGCCCTCGCTACATATTCGTCGACAGACCCACTGGCTCCAGGTCATCTACAAGTCCATGCTAGGTAAAGCTCCGCCTTATCTCAGTTCACTGGTCACGATGGCAACACCCACCCGTAGCACGCGCTCCAAAAGGTGTATCTCACTGATCATCCCTAAAGCCAACACCTCCTTTGGCCGCCTTTCCTTACAGTTCTCTGCTGCCTGTGACTGGAACGAATTGCAAGAATCGCTGAAGTTGCAGACTTTTATCTCCCTCACCAACTTTAAACATCTGCTATCTGAGCAGCTAACCAATCGCTGCAGCTGTACATAGTCCATCGGTAAATAGCCCACCCAATTGACCTCAGTTGGTAGAGCATGGCGCTTGTAACACCAGGGTAGTGGGTTCGATTCCCGGGACCACCCATACGTAGAATGTATGCACACATGACTGTAAGTCGCTTTGGATAAAAGCGTCTGCTAAATGGCATATTACTTACCTACCTCATCCCCATACTGTTTTTATTTATTTACTTTTCTGCTCTTTTTACTTTTCATTACGTTTATTGTTTTTGTATTGATTCGTGTTTACTTTGTTTTTATTAAACACGAATCAATACAAAAACAATAAACGTAATGAAAACCGAAACAGCCTAAACTGGTGCAAATTAACACTATACAGTTACAAGGACACTAAGGACAATCACCCACAACAAACTCAAAGAATATGGCTGCCTAAATATGGTTCCCAATCAGAGACAACGATAAACACCTGCCTCTGATTGAGAACCACTCCAGACAGCCATAGACTTTGCTAGATCACCCCACTAGCTACAATCCCAATATATGCACACCCACATACAAAAACCCATGCCACACCCTGGCCTGACCCAATACATAAAGATAAACACAAAATACTTTGACCAGGGCGTGACAGTTTTCTTAAATTCATTAATGATTGTGTACATTTTTCATGAGCTTTTTTGTTTGTGAACAGAAGGCTCCTGTTTTGATGAGAGATTTGTTCCCTCGGGGTGTTTCTGAGATTAAGGTTAATAGCCTCCCTCCTGCTCCAATATATCAAGATGTTTCATTGACCTATTTTCAAATAAGCCTGTCAATTAAGCCAAGGAATGTTTGCTTTGTTGGAGGAGACATATTCATTGTTGATGTTAAAGGGGGTTGGAAAAACATCAACATTATAGATGTCTCAAATTGAAGGAGATCGTTTAAAAATATTGATGTGCATGTGGAATGTGACAATTCTACACTGAACAAAAATATAAACGCAGCATGCAACAATTTCAACAATTACTGAGTAACTGAGTTACAGTTCAAATCAGGAAATCAGTCAATTTAAATAAATAAACTAGACCCTAATCTATCGATTTCATACGACTGGGAATACATATATGCATCTGTTGGTAACAGATACCTTTAAAAAAGGTAGAGGTGTGGATCAGAAAACCAGTCAGTATCTGGTGTGACCACCATTTGCATCATGAAGTGTGACACATCTCCTTCACATATAATTGATCAGGTGATTGTGGCCTGTGGAATGTTGTCCCACTCCTCTTCAAAGGCTGTGTGAAGTTGCTGGATAATGGCGGGAACTGGAACACACTGTCGTACACATCGATCCAGAGCATCCCAAACTTGCTCAATGGGTGACATGTCTGGTGAGTATGCAGGCCATGGAAGAACAAGCACGCAGATGAGCTTCCGTGAGACGGTTTCTGACAGATTGTGCAGAAATTCTTTGGTTGTGCAAACCCACAGTTTCTTCAGCTGTCCAGGTGGTCTCCGACAATCCCGCAGGTGAGATGTGGTTACACGTGATCTGCGGTTGTGAGGCCGTTTGGACGTACTGCCAAATTCTCTATGATGATGTTGGAGGCGGCTTATGGTAGAGAAATTAATATTAGATTCTCTGAAAACAGCTCTGGTGGACATTCCTGCAGTCAGCATGCCAATAGCACGCTCCCTCAAAACTTGAGACATCTGTGGCATTGTGTTATGTGACAAAACTGCACATTTAAGAGTGGCCTATTATTGTCCCACGCACAAGGTGCACCTATGTAATCAGATTTTTGATATGCGAAACCTGTCAGTTGGATGGATTATCTTGGCAAAGAACAAACCCTCACTAACAAGGATGTAAAGCTTTTTGTCCGTATCGAAAATTTCGGGCACCTTTCTTTTCAACTCATGTAAAGAGTTTTGTTGTTAATCACTTAATTATATAATTTCTCCTTCTAATTTTTTATGATCCCTTCACACCTCTTTCAGTAACTATTGAGATGTTACTGGATGTTCTTCTCCTCTTAGTGTTAGTGAGGTGGCAATTAACACATAAATAGAGTCCCAAATGGCATCCTGTTCCCAATTTGTGCACTACCTTTGACCAGGGCCTACAGGGTCTGGTGAAAAATAGTGCACTATATAGGGAATAGGGAGCTATTTGGGAAGGAATCATAATATCTTTCTTTAGCCTCCACACACATCCTCCAGCCTTAACAACATCTCCAACATAACATCTGTCTCATTAACACTTCTCGAATGCCTTCTGCTGTCTATGATACAACATTATTCCCTCTAATGAGTTCTAAATATAAACAAGTTATTATTTATTAATATGTTGAGTGGTTATGACAGAAATGTGTTATACTTCTTTGTTTGGACTTAAGATAGTGTAAGTGTTCATTTTGAATATTTATTGAACTAAACTTTATGAATAGACAGTGTTTTGAAAAAGTATTGCCCCCTTTTCTCTACTTTTGTATATTTTTGATACTGAATTTTGATACTGAGATCTTCAAGCAAAACTTAATTTTAGATAAAGGGAATCTTAGTGAGAAAATAACACAAAAATGACATAACTTATTTCATAAACAAGGTTATGCAAACACCCAAAGCCCCTGTGTGAAAAAAAGTATTGCCACCTTACACTCAATAACTGGTTATGCCACCTTTAGCTGCAATTACTCCAAACACTTCCTGTAGTTGTTAGTCAGTCTCTCGTGTCGCTGTGGAGTTATTTTGGCCCACTCTTCCATGCAGAACTGCTTTAACTCAGCAACGTTTGTGGGTTTTCAAGCATTTCAAGTCCTGCCACACATTTCAATTGTGATTAGGTCTGGACTTTGACTGGGCCATTCCAAAACTTTTTTGCCATTTTCATGTAGACTTGATTGTGTGTTTTGGATCATTGTCTTGCTGCATGACCCAGCTGCACTAAAGCTTCAGCTCACAGACGGATGGCCTGACATTCTCCTGTAGAATTCTCTGATCCGGAGCAGAATTCATGGCTCCATCTATTAAGGTGAGTTGTCCAGGTCCTGAAGCATCCCCAAACCATCACACTACCACCACCATGCTTGACTGTTGGTATAAGGTTCTTACTGTGGAATACAGAGCTTGGTTTTCGCCAGGCATAATGGGACCCATGTTGTCCAAAAAGTTATACTTTTGACTCATCTGTCCATAGAACATTCCTCCAAGAGTCTTGATGATCATCCAGGTGATCTTTGGCAAACTTCAGTCAACTTTTTGGAAGAGTGACTTCAGTCAACTTTTTGGAAGAGTGGGCCAAAATTCCTCCACAGCGTTGTGAGAGACTGATCAACAACTACAGGAAGCTTTTGGTTGCAGTCATTGCAGCTAAAGGTGGCACAACCAGTTAAAGTATTGAATGTGAGGGGGTCAATTACTTTTAAAAAGTAACACAATAAAATGACATAACAATAAAAAGGCTATATACAGGGAATACCAGTACCGAGAAACACTTAAAGCACATAATTGGTGTGGTATGCACTGCATCTACATTAACACCACAGTTTTATATTGTATTAGCCTTCACCAGTCTTTAACATTGCCAATATTGTCAACCCTCTCTATCTATCAATACTAATGTATACATATTTATCACATACTGTACTTGTAGAGCTTGCCACTTATGGAGCTGGCTGTCTCATGGAGCTATGTTGATCAATAAGATCAATCTGCACATTGGGGAGCATACGGTACATGTCTGTATATATCTTTGTCTTTCCAGGCGGGCAGCTCCCTCGGCTGAGTTCTCAGTGGACCGGACGCGTCACCTCATGTCCTTTCTGAGCATGCTGGGGCCCAGCCCTGACTGGAACGTGGGGCTGTCTGCAGAGGACCTCTGCACCAAGGAGTGTGGCTGGGTCCAGAGGCTGGACCAA
Organism: Oncorhynchus keta; assembly: GCF_023373465.1. Lineage (NCBI taxonomy): Eukaryota > Metazoa > Chordata > Actinopteri > Salmoniformes > Salmonidae > Oncorhynchus > Oncorhynchus keta. The sequence continues at coordinate 43,600,946 of NC_068437.1, read as the reverse complement.
GACCTCATCCCCTGGGACGCAGGCACTGACAGTGGAGTCTCCTATGAGGTGAGGGTCCTGGGCCCCCCAGACAAGGGGTCAATATTTCATAAATGGCTCTGGTTTCTTGGTCTGGTTCAGTTAACTAGTTAAATACCTCTGCCTTTCTGACTTTCAAAACCAGGCCTCTGTATTTTTCCATGAATCTGGAATGAAAGCTTTTAATCTATTTTCATTAATAGTGCAGGAGATTTGCGTTTTTATTTTTGTTTATGGCTCATGAATATACAAATGACCCAACCTTGGCTGAAAAACGCACGAAACAGATTCAGCGAAAAACCTACTGCTAACATAAAGCAGCACATTCACTCTGTAGTCATTTTATTGAGGCGTGCCTATTTACCCAAGAGGCTCTGCCTCACAGACTAGTCTCTACACTGTAAATATGTCCCCAACAAATCCTGCCCTGGAATTTAGAATGACATTTTCTGCTGGCTTTAAAAGACACTGGGGAACGAAATGGAAAGACACTGCCATCTATAGGCCAGAAAAGACACTGAAGATAAAACCAGACTTCAATGTAGACCCACACAGCATACCATACGTAAATCCACAATCTGTAAATACCATTTTATGTTTTCTTTGTAAAGAAAGCAGATGACAAATACATTCATCTCCTCCATATGTGATTTTGTCATTTAGTTTATGGCTACTTTTGACTGCAGTACCAATGAATACATATAAAAACTAAAACTAGATTCCCTGAAGTTAAAGTAGAAATGGCTTTTGTAGTTTTCTCTTCCCTGAAGTAACTGTTTTGGAACCGAATCATGAAAGGTGATTTACAAAGCACCTAGCAGGAAACATAAACATAAATCACTCATAAAATAAATATTACACATTTGATCAATTATGCATATTGAGATCAAACACTGAGTCCCCTAACAGATGGCAGCTGAACATGATGAGGTGCTCGCTCTCACTCAGCCCCGTGCCCACACTGTTTCACTAGCGCCGCTCCCTGTGCCCACACTACCCTGTGTTACAGTTACTATCAGCCCTGTGCCCCAGTGGCGATCTGTGCCAATTAAGATGAGGGAGGATGATGTCATTCATATTTCATTCACCCAACTCAATGTAACATCAATAGGTTTTAGATAATACGTGATACTGAAATGTTCCCTGTACCCATCATGTGGGTGCTACAATCTAGCCTATGAATGAAAATGTACAATGTAGGTGCACAGGTTGAGATAATTTTGAGTAATCAAGGTGACAGACAGGGACGCACACTTTTGCCTGCATCTAGCTGATCTAGGGTGTAATCGTTAGTCCAACAGTTGCAAATGAGAGTTTCTATTCTACAAATTCAAGTAAATTTGTCCCAATTTCATTCCGTTTGCCTCCGTTCAGCACAATGAATACACCCCTGATCACATGCAAACACAGTTAACTTTCATACCAGACACGTACAAGCAGCTCGTGTAATATATAATTCCTTCTCGCATCAATCTATGTGCTCTCTTCCGCTCACCTTTTCCCTTCGCTTGTGGACTTCAGTGCAGAAAACATCAGTGGTTTGTGACCAGGCGGAAAAAACTTTCCGATCCAAACCTTCATATCATGACTGCTAACTGTTACACACAGCCTAGAACGTTGTCACGTCATAGTCAACATAGGCATAGCTACTAGAACTAAGGCGTTAGTAAACCTGCTACAATCATTTACATTTACATTTACATTTAAGTCATTTAGCAGACGCTCTTATCCAGAGCGACTTACAAATCATGCAGAACGGTGTAGTCAGCAGCAATCAGTTTAGCAGTTACACCGGCTGGCTACATTGGCAAAAATTAATAAAGCCAAAAGCTTACCTTTACTTGAAAAAGTTCTAGTGTTGGATAGCCATAGCCAGCTAGCTAACATAGCATCCCTCTCTGTTTGAGTAGGCTGCCTGCATTTGCCACTAGCTAAGTAAGTGAAAGTGAAAAAAATATATACTATAAAATATAGCTAGCTCTCTCTCTCTTACTTCTCCTTAATTTTGGAAGAAATTAATTTGTTCAAAACTGTTCAACTATTGCCTTTCTCTTTCTTTGTGTCAACTTCTCACCACAGTTTATGCACTGCAGTGCTAGCTAGCTGTAGCTTATGCTTTCAGTACTAGATTCATTATCTGATAGCATGTCAGTTCATGCTGCAAGAGCTCTGATAGGTTGGAGGATGTCCTCCGGAAGTCGTCATAATTACTGTGTAAGTCTATGGAAAAGGGTGAGAACCATGAGCCTCTTAGGTTTTGAATTGAAGTCAATTTACCCAAAGGAGGACAGAAGCTAGCTGTCTTCCAGCTACACCATAGTGCTACCCTACAGAGTGCTTCTATCTTCATTGCAAAACAGTTTTAATAAACTATTTGGTAACATTAATATATTTTGTATAGTTTCATCAAAAAATATAACTTTTTTAATGTTTAACTATTTTATTTTTATGAAATTCACTGAGGAGGATGGTCCTCCCCTTACTCCTCTGAGGAGCCTCCACTGGCGTCCCCATACTACCCTGTGTTACAGTTACTGCCAACCCTGTGCCCATACTAACTCCTGTTAGTATTACTGTTAGTACTGTTGTACTAACTCCCTTCCATGGACCTATTTTACCCTGTGTTACAGTTACTCCTGGCTCTATGCCCATTTTGTATCACTCATACTCCACCCTGTACCTTTACCATTCCAGTCTCCCAACAAGCCCACAATACCTCAGGAGAGGATCCGGTCCCTGACCAGCCTGGACCACCCCCAGAGCCCCTTCTATGACACAGAGGGAGGCCATATCACAGCCTTGGCCCGGGTAGTGGTGGAGAGGATAGCCCGAAAGGTAACTATAGCATATGCCTCATTCATTCAGCTCTCTGTCTGTGTCTGCTCCCTCTGAAGAGATGTGAATGTTCATGCAACATAACTCTCCTCACAGTCGCTATACATGTAATGTTTCTTTGGATACATAGCTCTTTGAATTGGCAGTATATTGCCATAGTGATCATAGCAAGTCTTTGAAAAACACAGAGAAAATTAACAATGTGGTTGTCTCCTGACAACTGAAGCAAAAAAATAAAAAATAAATCTCTTTTAATCCAAAAACCAGATGTCATATTGACCTAAACTCCATTTTACTGAAGATTGTTTAGAAAATAAATACCCTTGTCTCCAATGAGAATATATGATATTAGATGGTAAATGTAACATTTTATCGGTGTTTGTGATGTTGAATCATGTTTCTTGCCCACAGGGAGAGCAGTGCAATATTGTCCCGGACACGGTGGACGATATCGTGGCAGATATTGGCCAGGAGGAGAAGGAGGAAGGTGAGTAATCACTTTATCTCAAACCAATTTGGGATGTTCAATTTAAAAGCCACACACTGTATCTGCTGGAGTCTTTAATGAAGCGTTTGCCTGGCAGCCTGTTTAAACCTCCAGATGTCTGTCTGCTGAAAAGCATGAACACGGCCAAGCAGCAGAAATGAACCTGATGGGGTTTCTAACCACACCCTGCAATTACATTCCAATACTACCTTTGAACCTCAACCAAATGATTTGTTCTCTCTACTCTCATTCTGTTGAGCACGACACAGTCTGTTTCCTAAACAGGACGGTCTCCAGTACATTACAATACACGTACCGTGGGTATTGTACAGTAACTGTACACTGTGGTTAGAGCAAGAGATGAACTGTATGAACTTGCATTGACTTTTATAGGCAATTAGTGCTTACCTATACAGCCCCAACACATTCTAAGTGAAAATATAGGGTTACATACATGAACAGTGCATATGAATTCCCCCCTTCCCACCAACATGGTCTCATTAGAATGTGCCAAAATAGTGACATTTAACCAATGCAGTTATTGTCACCCAATTTCTCCGTCCAGACGACACTCCAGAGACGTGCATCTACTCCAACTGGTCTCCATGGTCAGCCTGCAGCTCAGCCAGCTGTGACAAGGGCCGGAGGATGAGACAGAGGATGCTGAAGGCCCAGCTGGACCTCAGTGTGCCCTGCCCTCATACCCAGGACTTCAAGCCCTGCATGGGGCCTGGCTGCAGCGAGGAGGGTGAGGACTAAGGACAGTGTCACAGTCGGGGTCTCTAACTCTACTGTTTAGAGTTAGAATAGTAAAATATATAAGGTGCAATTTAGAAATGTAGTTGTGCATCAGCAGTTTTTCTCTTGTTATGTCAGTTGCTGACAGTCACTCAATTAGCCATGTCAGCAAACAATGTTTAGATTGGTAAGTTAGTCCAGCCAGCCATCTAATGTTGTTAACATGGCCAAATACCGACTGGGCACGCAGGGCATCTCCCTGGGGCCCTGACCTCCAGGGGGCCCCAATTGATTTTGTTCGTCACGCTCACTCAGATATCATATTAACATGGCATAAGTCATGGCAAATAGTTAGAATTGCAGGAAATTAGCTGTAAAACTGCTAACATGTATCTGCCCCATGGCAAAATGTGTAGAATTGCAGGAAATATATTTTTTATCTACGCCTTCAAGACGGGGGCCAGTTAAATGTTTTTCCCACCATGTGGGTGGGCCCCCAACAAAATGTTGCTGAGGTCCCCCAAATGCATTTACAGTGCTTTCGGAAAGTACTCAGAACCCTTGACTTTTTCCACAATTTGCTAGGTTACAGCCATGACAAAGCAAAAATATATATTTTAGATTTTTTTCCATAAGTATTCAGACCCTTTACTCAGTACTTTGTTGAAGCACCTTTGGCAGCGATTACAGCCTCAGGTCTTCTTGAGTATGACGCAACAAGCTTGGCACATCTGTATTTGGAGAGTTTCTCCCATTCTTCTCTGCAGATCCTCTCAAGCTCTGTCAGGTTGGATGGGGAGCGTTGCTGTACAGCTATTTTCAGGTCTCTTCAGAGATGTTCGATGGGGTTCAAGTCCGGGCTCTGGCTGGGCCACTCAAGGACATTCAGAGACTTGTCACGAAGCCACTCCTGCATTGTGTTGGCTGTGTGCTAAGGGTCGTTGTTCTGTTGGAAGGTGAACCTTTCACCCCGGTCTGAGGTCCTGGGCTCTCTGGAGCGGGTTTTAATCAAGGATCTCTCTGTACTTTGCTCCATTCATCTTTGCCTCGATCCTGACTAGTCTCCCAGTCCCTGCCACTGAAAAACATCCCCACAGCATGATGCTGCCTTTGCCATGCTTCACCGTAGCGATGGTTCCAGATTTCCTCCAGAAGTGACTCTTGGCATTCAGGCAAAAGAGTTCAATCTTGGTTTCATCAGACCAGAGTCACTCCGTAGAAAAATGCTTATTGAAATTATTGATTATCGTAGTTTAATCGGTGGTGACATTGTTTCCTTCCCTCACATATCCATGTGCAATCAGACTGAACTAAGGCCTAACATGGGAGAGGTCCCGTATTCATGAGAACAGGAATTTGGGTTGAGATGGTGTCATGCTCCTCCTCCAACTTCTTAGCCAAGCACAAGGAAGTAGGTCTTTATCAATAAAACATCACAATAAGGTGCAGAGTTTTGGATTAGCCTGCTGGTGGGCAAGGAGACCCCTGCTCTGCTAAAACCATTTACAACTGTGTGATGTTTTTAAGGGATTGTTAAGTAAACGTTAACTATTTGATTGTAATATCATCACCTCAGCACATTTAGCAGAGTTATACAGCAGGTAACTGCATGCTTTTCATGAGCAGTAAAAATACGTTGATCATGTCATTTTTAGCCTCACAATATCTCTAAATATTGGCCACCAATAATTGGATATAAAATCAAAGTGGACTATACCTGACAAGTATGAGTGGTTTAGGTTGATTTCTCATTCTTTCTGGGCTCAGCCTGTCAAGCAGAAGGACACATTTGCGGATGAACTGTTAGATGATAATGTTTACATTGCAAGCTACCGGTAGAACAGTTGGCTAAACATATAGGCTAGTGGTGAATTGAATTAATGTACTTTATTCTCCAACCAATGTAAGCCTACCTAGAAAAGTTAGCTAACATCCTCTTTTCAACATTGTTTTTAAGAGTGTTTCATCATGATTGCTGCTAACAGACATGGTTACATTGATTGATGGATCACGTGTAATTGACTATCTAGCTAATAACAGATCAGGTCAATATGGCTAGTTAACAAGCTAACTTTCAGAGGATAAACTAGATGCCTATATGGAAATATTGTTTGATTTGCTTGCCATCTAGTGGTAATGACATTAGTCCGACTGATAACTTTATCAGGACGAGGACTTGCCGATGTCAAGCTCTGTCCAAAAGCCTAATCTCTGATGAAGCAAGCTAAATGACACTACATGCCAAATGGATAGGCTACCCTCACGTATCTAATACATGATCAACTGATGTGTACTGGTCATGAAAAGCAAGCAGTTACTTGCTGTATAACTCTGATGATGACTATGCTCTTCAAGAGGTGATAATATTGAAACCAGCATTTATTTAAAACATTTATTTTCCCTTGAAAATGGCACGGCTCTAAACCGTATTATTGATAACGACCTATATGGTGTTGGCATTGTTTTCCCTTTCACGGTTTACGTGCTACCGAAGATGCATAATTAACACTGTTTTGTCCTTGGCATTCAAACACAAGAAGCAAAGCTAGGACTTTGGAGTCTCATCAACTGCCGTAACCGGGTAGAGATCAAAACACATATGATTTTCAACAAGCACTTCTTCCTCCAGTAAACAAGGGAGGTCTGGAGGCTGTTCTATTCAGTCAGATTGGCATTAACTTTCTTCATCAGGAAGTAACTGACTCTTTGTCCAATTCTCATCAAAGTTGTCAATTAGGACCACTCTTCTTAAAGTCACATGATCAGTCATGCAGAGGTGTCTCTCTCTTTCTCCTTCCTCCCTACTTCCTACTATCTTTCTCTCTCCTACCTCCATTAATCTCTCTCTGGGCCCCAAATCTCAGCTTTGTCAGAGCTTGATGAGTGGGTTTGAATTGTTCAAGGCTATCTTTTCGCTCTAATGCACACTATTGATTAATAATACTGGGATTGCAAGCTTTTCCTCCTGCACGTTACTCCTTTGTTTTAATTTATCGCTCCGTCAACAGCCCGTAGTTGATTGATATTCCTGAAGCTGAACAGGGCCTCATCGGGGCCACATTTGTTTACAGCTCTTATTAATGGTTCACTTAGTTCTTCTTTATTAAGCTACACTCACCACTGCTCCCAATCTGCAGTCAGGCAGTGGGGGGGACCAGATGAGAGACAAATCCATGTTAAAGTTCCCGAAAGTTCATCCATCCTCTCTGAAAAATATCTATTTACAAACTCTGTTCCCAGATAATTGAAGAGAGCAGAGTGGATCATTTATGTTGGGTGTGTTACTTGTTATCAGATGAAGGGCGGTGGAATTCAGGTGTCAGCTATTAGTGATGTTTGTATGACTTGTCAATGACCCTGCTCGTCTTTGCTAGCCTGGTTAAACCAGACTGAACCCTGCACTCACCATGACACAATGGTGATCACAGAGTTCGGTCTGGTTTATCCAGGCTATGCCCTTGACTCTTGTTGTTCCCAGACGTGTCTACCTGTATGATGTCAGAGTGGATCAGCTGGTCTCCATGCAGTGAGTCCTGTGGGATGGGGATGAGGTATCGGGAGCGCTACATCAAACAGTTCCCCGAGGATGGATCCATCTGCTCTCTGAACACTGAGGAGACAGAAAAGTGTGTGGTCAACGACGACTGCTGTGAGTCTCAGTGAAACATGGAGATGATCCAAATGGTGACATCAGGATCATGTTGTGGGTTCAGGCCTTTTGTGTTAAAGACTAAAAGATTATGTTTTGTCTATAATATGATGGCATGATGACATACAGTATAGTTTAAAAAACATTTTTTAAATCCTATGTTGAAAAGCTGCTATATGCCACCAGGCTTAATATTCAGTCAGTGTGTTAATGGAACATGGTTTCTCAAGTAAATGTTAATAACAGTAATCGCAAGCTGCTATAACAAAGCCCTATCCCTGTGGATGAGTGTATATCTGTCCATGTAAATCCATCAGCCCCCAGTAGCTGTGTGGTGACAGAGTGGGGCGAGTGGGATCCCTGCAGCACCACCTGTGGGCTGGGTATGAAGCGGCGTGAGCGCATGGTGAAGATGCCCCCCTCAGACGGTTACATGTGCAAGGCGGAGGTGGCAGAGGTGGAGAAGTGCATGATGCCTGAGTGCAGTGAGTAATTCCTCCAACACCCACTCAACAACTGCCTCAGCACTGTGACAGGTAGCCTTGTTCAGCCATCTGCCAAGGGGCCTTGTAGTTTGTACCTATCTAGATCCAACCGGCTAGATACACACTCAAATCAACAGATCTCTCAGAGGAGCGCATGCGTGAGAATACATTCAAACAATAAGATCATTTCAAGTCCATTCAGCTATGAAAAAACAGTAGCTGAAGATGGCGGAAATGAATGTTGTCATGTATGTTGAAACTATTGTTCTGAACAGCAGGGGACATTATTATGTATCATGTATTATGCCTGCTTGGTATATCCCTGCAGACACCATCCTGTGCATGCTGTCTCCGTGGTCGGACTGGAGCGTCTGTAGTGTAACATGTGGGAAGGGCGTGAGGGCACGCCAGCGAATGCTCAAGTCTCCGGACCTAGGGGAGTGTACAGAGGAGCTGGAACAGGTGTCGAGGTGTATGCAGCCTGAGTGCCGTAAGTGTCATCATCAGATGTTGCCGTACTCTTTACCACGACCATCACCCCTAAATCACAGTCTGGCCACTGGGAACTTAATGCATAATACTTTAAATTCATATGCTTTTTTAGCACTATCATAGCTGGTCCCAGATATGTTTGTGCTGTATAGCTGACTCCTAGGGCTCTATTTGCAGCTGGCGTGAAGCCAGCGCAATTGTCAAACATACACTCGTTTGCAATATCAAACTGTTAAACCCTAACCCTCATCGCCAAACCCACTGGCTCCAGGTCATCTATAAGTCTTTGCTAGGTAAAGCCCCACCTTATCTCAGATCACTGGTCAGCATAGCAACATCTACCCGTATCACGCGCTCCAGCAGGTATATTTCACTGGTCATCCTCAAAGCCAACACTTCCTTTGGCTGTCTTTCCTTCCGGTTCTCTGCTGCCAATGACTGGAACAAATGGCAAAAATCACTGAAGCTGGAGTCATATATCTCCATCTCTAACTTTAAGCATCAGCTGTCAGAGCAGCTTAATGATCACTGTACTTGTACACGCCAATCTGTAAATAGCCCACCCAACTACCTCATCCCCATATTGTTATATATCTTCTTGCTCTTTTGCACCCCAGTATCTCTACTTGCACATCATCATCTGCACATCTATCACTCCAGTATTAATGCTAAGTTGTAATTATTTTGCCTCTATGTCCAATTTATTGCCTTACATCCCTAATCTTCTACATTTGCACACACTGTACATAGATTTTTCTATTGTGTTATTGACTGTACGTTTGTTTCTGTGTAACTCTGTGTTATTGTTTTTGTCACACTGCTTTGCTTTATCTTGGCCAGGTCGCAGTTGTAAATGAGAACTTGTTCTCAACTGGCCTACCTGGTTAAATAAAGGTGAAATAAAATGTATATAAATGAATAAATCTGACGCTCTTCTATTTTCAAATCTTATAAATTGGTAATTTACCTCTCTTAAATGAGCTTGCTTGCATTGCGGTGGGAGGGGTGGGTGTGTCCTTGACAATGTGCTTGCATCAAAATGCCAATTTCAGTATGTGTTGATGGGGACATTTAAGACCAACCGAAAGCTAGTCTTAAACTGTAACGCGACGGTAGCACAGCCTATCCAGCTGTGACGCACAGTGCCCATATGCACATGGAACCAGAGAGATGTGCTTTTTGTGCCTGTAAACCTCGTATTTAGAAACAAAACAAACAAATGTTTTTTTCCCATTTCGTTACATTTGATTAAAACCCCTCCTCTTAATGATGGAAGTCTTGTTTGACCAATACATTCACAAAGTAGACTATCAATATAGGGTTTGGCTCATGAGACCGCTTTGAAATAAATCTTAAATCACCACAGCTTCATTAAAAGATCAAGTTTGGCAGCAGCAAAACAGTGAGCGGACATCTCCTATTTATCAATGTAGACTATTACATTATTTTAGCTCCTGTTATTATTGTGGATGTGCGTAAAACCCCTCCATGTAGGCTACAGTTGAAGTCGGAGGTTTATATACACCTTAGTCAAATACATTTAAACTCCATTTTTCACAATTCCTGACATTTAATCCTAGTAAAAATTCCTTCTTAGGTCAGTTAGGATCACCACTACATTTTAAGAATATGAAATGTCAGAATAATAGTAGAGAAAATGATTTATTTCAGCTTTTATTTATTTCATCACATTCCCAGTGGGTCAGACATTTACACTCAATTAGTATTTGGTAGCATTGCCTTTAAATTGTTTAACTTGGGTCAAACATTTCAGGTAGCCTTCCACAAGCTTCCCACAAGTTGGGTGAATTTTTGCCCATTCCTCCTGACAGCTGGTGTAACTGAGTCAGGTTTGTAGGCCTTCTTGCTCGCACACAGTTTTTCAGTTCTGCCCAAAAATGTTCAGATGGATTGAGGTCAGGGCTTTGTGATGGCCACTCCAATACCTTGACTTCATTGTTCTTAAGCCATTTTGCCACAACTTTGGAAGTATGCTTGGGGTCATTGTCAAGTTTTAACTTCCTGACTGATGTCTTGAGATGTTGGTTCAATATATCCACATAATTTCCCTACATCATGATGCCATCTATTTTGTGAAGTGCACCAGTCCCTCCTGCAGCAAAGCACCCCCACAACATGATGCTGCCATCCCAGTGCTTCACGGTTGGGATGGTGTTCTTCGGCTTGCAAGCCTCCCCCTTTGTCCTCCAAACATAACGATGGTCATTATGGCCAAACAGTTCTATTTTTGTTTCATCAGACCAGAGGACATTTCTCCAAAAAGTACAATCTTTGTCCCCATGTGCAGTTGCAAACCGCAGTCTGGCTTCATTATGGTCGTTTTGGAGCAGTGGTTTCTTCCTTGCTAAGCGGCCTTTTGTGGATATAGATACTTTTGTACCTGTTTCCTCCAGCATCTTCCCAAGGCCCTTTGCTGTTGTTCTGGGATTGATTTGCACTTTTCACACCAAAGTACGTTCATCTCTAGGAGTACGTTCATCTCCTTCCTGAGTGGTATGACGGCTGCGTGGTCCCATGAAGTTTATACTTGCGTACTATTGTTTGTACAGAAGAACGTGGTACCTTCAGGCATTTGGAAATTGCTCCCAAGGATGAACCAGACTTGTGGAGGTCTACAATGGTTTACTGAGGTCTTGGCTGATTTCTTTAGATTTTCCCATGATGTCAAGCAAAGAGGCACTGAGTTTGAAGGTAGGCCTTGAAATACATCCACAGGTACACCTCCAATTGACTCAAATGATGTAAATTATCCTATCAGAAGCTTCTAAAGCCATGACATAATTTTCTAGAATTTTAGAAGCTGTTTAAAGGCACAGTCAACTTAGTGTATGTAAACGTCTGACCCACTGGAATTGTGATACCGTGAATTATAAGTGAAATAATCTGTCTGTAAACAATTGTTGGAAAAATTACTTGTGTGCACAAAGTAGATGTCCTAACCGACTTGCCAAAACTATAGTCTGTTAACAAGAAATTTGTGGAGTGGTTGAAAAACAAGTGTTAATGACTCCAACCTAAGTGTATGTAAACTTCCCACTTCAGCTGTATGTGCCCATCATGGAATAAGAGATGAGATAATCTGGTTACACTCATGTTTAGAAACATTTAAGTTATTTTCCTCTAACAATGACTTGTTTTCCATTTAATTTGATTAAAAACCCCTTACCCTACTATAACTAATGCTGGTTCAACAACAATGCATCTGGTGTCTTTCTTATCGTGGCCTTGCACAAGTAGCCTATTATTAAAGGTTTTCTTAATGGTCTACTCATGAGGCTTCCCATTATTCACAATTCACAAAGGCCTATCTCCAGTGCTCCGTTTGGCTTGTATCTCTCCCCATCTCCAAAGAGAGCCTCTTGTCCAGTTACCAAAGACACGCTCCTCCAGACGTAGGCTATTCAAAATGTTCTGTCCTATAACGCCATATCAACGGTAGGCCTAGGCTATAGCTTTGAGAACATGCCTCACACATACAATACAATTTACGTGGGCCTAGTATTTTTTTATTTGAGGCAAAGTGCGATACGTAAAGGCCTAGAGGCTACTCATTGAAGCCAATTACAACTATGTTGACTGTCAACACTCCCTAATTTATTTTTACTGTTGCTTCCACTCGTTACTGTAGCAGCCTGTGCTATTTAATAAACTGTAGGATCAATCCACAATGGACTAAGAGGAGAATATTCCGTTCCCATGGCCAAGTTGGAGTTGATGGAAATGGAAAGACTGTAAATAACTAACAGAACTTGAGACACAAGCATGCAGTATTATGCCAAGGAACGCCTTGATTGGCCAGTGCAGTGAGTGGGTGATAGAGGAATTTCTAAATTCCTTATTGTTTTACAGCCAAAACCAAATTCACACTCTTATCTAATTCATGATAAGTTGTAAGTTTATCATTTGCATGAATTAACAAGAGACCAGTCTTAAAAACAAGTTCAGCATTTATTCTTGATGAGTACTGACCCAAAATACAAAGAACATTACATTTTAAAGAGAGAACATAAAATGACGTCATCAGTTTCACACTCTCTCCCATCCTTACAATAGCGTAGTATACTCAGGCCTGGAGATCTTCTACTCCCCTCATAAAACAGACATTCCAATCTGTCTAAAAGATATACTTTTTCTCCCCTAATGGAACATAATCCAAACATTCTTATCTTGTCTGAAAAGCTATATAATCTCTCCCCCTTAAACTACCCAAGAGGCACAGACAATTAATTCGTTCTGCTTACATTTTCAGTAACAGCTTAACCAAAAACTCATACTTTTCATATCATAACATAATAGTATTAGAATAAATGGTTCTAATCAATAATGTATACATAATTAATCATTTCAACTATAATTTCCTCTAACAGTGGGCAAGTCCTCATCACACCTAGAATTGGTTTATTCCATAGACATTATGCAGCATTCAAAACAACTTGGAACTCAGACAAATACGAGGTCAAATCATGAAGTCAGTGATATTCAGGTTGGAAAGTCGGAGCTCGAGAAAGAGGCGGGGAAAATATGTTTTTCCAAGTTCCCCAGTTATTTTGAACACACTGAAGTCGGAAGTCAGAGATTTCCCAGTTCCCAGTTCCCAGTTCCTAGTTGTTTTGAACGCGGAATTAAAATCATCAGCGAAAGCACTTACATCATCCACGTAAATCCTATGGAAAACTCCCAATGGCACATGAAGCCGGAAGTATTTGAATTGAAGCGCGTTGCTGAATTGGGCTGAATGTAGACTGAATGGCAACAAATAGCTAAGGATCATGGTGAAAGTGCCCGTAACTAGTTGAAGTGTACCTATGATGAAAATTTCAGGCCTCTCTCATCTTTTTAAGTGGGAGAACTTGTACAATTGGTGGCTGACTAAATACTTTTTTGCCCCACTGTATCTAAAATACAGCATCCATGTGTACGTGTGTAAAGTATATGTGTTAGCATCTGTATGCATGTGTCTATGCCTGTGTGTGTGTTTGTCTCTTCAAAGTCCCTGCTGTTCCACAAGGTGTTCCATGTAGTCATGGCTCTATGTGTACTGGGCACCTCCCATAGTCTGTTCTGGACTTGGGGACTGTGAAGAGACCTCTGGTGGCATGTATTGTAACGTATTTTTTTAATTATTTTTTTATTTAACCTTTATTTAACTTCTTATGGCTTGGGGGCAGTATTTCGACGTCTGGATGAGAAGCGTGCCTAAAGTAAACTGCCTGTTACTCAGGCCCAAAATCTAGGATATGCATATAATCGGTATATTTGGATAGATAACACTCTAAAGTTTAATAAATAATGTCTGTGAATATAACAGAACTGATATGGCAGGCGAAAACCTGAGGAAAACCCCTCCAGGATGTGGGATTTTTTGATGTGGGTATTTTCAATTGAATGCCTATAGAGTATCTAATGGGTTAAACACTGTTTTCCATGCTTGTTCAATTAACCAAAAATAATTAATGAACATGCACCCGTGGAACGGTCGTTAACAGCTTACAGACAGTAGGCAATTAAGGTCACAGTTATGAAAACTTAGGACACTAAAGAGGCCTTTCTACTGACTCTGAAAAACACCCAAAAGAAAGATGCCCAGGGTCCCTGCTCATCTGCGTCTAGAGACTATATCTCTCTCTTCATTACTCAATGCCTAGGTTTACCTCCAATGTACTCTCTTCCTACCATACCTTTGTTTGTACATTATGCCTTGAATCTATGCTATCGTGCCCAGAAACCTGCTCCCTTTACTCTCTGTTCCGAATGTGCTAGTCGGCCAGTTCTTATAGCCTTTAGCCGTACCCTTATCCTACTTCTCCTCTGTTCCTCTGGCAATGTTGAGGTTAATCCAGGACCTGCAGTGCCTAGTTCCACTCCTACTCCCCAGGTGCTCTCATTTGTTGACTTCTGTAACCGTAAAATCCTTGGTTTAATGCATGTTAACATTAGAAGCCTACTCCCTAAGTTTGTTTTATTCACTGCTTTAGCACATTCTGCCAACCCGGATGTCTTAGCCGTGTCTGAATCCTGGCTTAGGAAAACCACCAAAAAACCCTGAAATTTCCATCCCTAACTATAACATTTTCCACCAAGATAGAACTGCCAAAGGGGGCGTTGTTGCAATCTACTATAGAGATAGCCTGCAGAGGTCTATCTTACTATCCAGGTCTGTACCAAAACAATTCGAGCTTCTACTTCTAAAAATTCACCTTTCCAGAAACAAGTCTCTCACCGATAATGCTTGAAATAGACCACCCTCTGCCCCCAGCTGTACCCTGGACACCATATGTGAATTGATTGCTCCCCATCTATCTTCTGATCTTGTGCTGCTAGGTGACCTAAACTGGGACATGCTTAACACCTCGGCCGTCCTACAAACGAGCCTTGCTGCACTCAATCTCACACAAATGATCAATGAACCTACCAGGTACAACCCCAAATCCGTAAACAGGCACCCTCATAGATATCATCCTAACTAACTTGCCCTCCAAATACACATCTGCTGTTTTCAACCAAGATCTCAGCGATCACTGCCTCATTGCCTGCATCCGTAATGGGTCTGCGGTCAAACGACCACCCCTTATTCACTGTCAAACGCTCCCTAAAACACTTCTGCGAACAGGCCTTTCTAATTGACCTGGCCAGGGTATCCTGTAATGACATTGACCTCATCCCGTCAGTAGAGGTTATTCTTTAAAAGTGCCTTCTGCATCTTAAATAAGCATGCTCCATTAAAAAAAATGTAGAACTAGGAATAGATGTAGTCCTTGGTTCACTCCAGACCTCTCTGCCCTTGACCAGCACAAAAACATCCTGTGGCCTTCTGCATTTGCATCAAATAGCCCCTGTGATATGCAACTTATTTTAATTCAATTAAGTATCTAATTGTTTAGTAGCTACTGTCTTGTCGCTACAACTCCCTACAACTCCCTTACAGGCTTGGGAGAGACGAAGGTTGAAAGTCATGCATCCTCCGATACACAACCCAGCCAAGCCGCACTGCTTCTTAACACAGCCGCACCAATGGAAGACAGCCGCACCAATGTGTCGGAGGAAACACCGTGCACATGGCGCCCGGCCCGCCACAGGAGTTGCTGGTACGCGATGAGACAAGGATATCCCTACTGGCCAACCCCTCCCTAACCCGGACGATGCTAGGCCAATTGTGCATCACCCCACGGACCTCCCGGTCGTGGCCGGTTACAACAGAGCCTGGGCGCGAATCCAGAGTCTCTGGTGGCACAGCTGGCGCTGCAGTACAGCGCCCTTAACCGCTGCGCCACCCGGGAGGCCCGATATGCAACTTTTTAGGAAAGTTAGGAACCAATATATACAGGCAGTTAGGAAAGCTAAGGCTAGCTTTTTCATACAGAAATGTGCATCCTGTAGTACAAACTCAAACAAGTTCTGGGACACTGTAAAGTCCATGGACTCCTTCCAGCTGCCCACTGCACTGAGGCTAGGAAACACTGTCACTACCAATAAATCCACAATAATTGAGAATTTCAATAAGCATTTTTCTACGGCTACCCCTACCCACCTGGCTACCCCTACCCCGGTCAAAAGCCCTGCACTCCCCACAACAACTCGCCAAAACCTCCCGAAACTTCTCCTTCACCCAAATCCAGATAGCTGATGTTCTGAAAGAGCTGCAAAATCTGGACCCCTAAAAATCAGCCGAGATAGACAATCTGGACTCTCTCTTTCTAAGATTATCTGCTGAAATTATTGCAACCCCTATAACTATCCTGTTCAACCTCTCTTTCGTATCGTCTGAGATTCCCAAAGATTTTGCAACAAAGCCTCCTTCACTCATGCTGCCAAACATACCCTCATAAAACTGACCATCCTACTGATCCTCGACTTCGGTGAAGTAATTTACCAAATAGCCTCCAACACGCAGTCTATCATAGTGCTATATATACTACCCACCACTATGACCTGTATGATCACGTTGGCTGGCGCTTACTTCGTACTCGTCGCCAAACCCACTTGCTCCAGGTCATCTATAAGTCTCTGCTAGTTAAAGCCCCGCCTTATCTCAGCTCACTGGTCACCATAACAGCACCCACCCATAGCACGCGCTCCAGCAGGTATATCTCACTGGTCACCCCCAAAGCCAAAGCTTCCTTTGGCCGCCTCTCCTTCCAGTTCTCTGCTGCCAATGACTGGAATGAACTGCAAAAATCTCTGAAGCTGGACTCTTACCTCCCTCACTAGCTTTAAGCACCAGCTGTCAGAGCAGCTCACAGATCACTGCACCTGTACATAGCTCATCTGTAAATAGCCCTTCCAATCTACCTCATCCCCATACTGTATTTATTTATTTATCTATCTATCTATCTTGCTCCTTTGCACCCCAGTTTTCTCAACTTGCACATTCATCTTCTGCACATTCTACCATTCCAGTGTTTAATTGCTATATTGTAATTACTTTGCCACCATGGCCTATTTATTGCCTTACCTCTCTCCTACCTAATTTGCACATGCTGTATATAGATTTTTCTACTGTATTATTGATTGTGTGTTTACCTGGTTAAATAAAGGTGAAATAAAAATAAATTAAATGTGTATGAGGAAGTGTATGCACATGCAGCACTGTGAGTATTTGTAAAATGATGCATGCCAATTGTTGACATGCAACTGTGGTTCAATACGCACACGTGAACCGCGGAATTACGGTATGCCTGTCATTTTCCTTTCATTGCAGACTACACGCATGTTGTATTGACATTCAGATCCACAGAACCAGACGCGCGGTGTGTGGTTCTGTGGGGGCTCCTGATGGCTGGCAAACTTTACTCCACAGCAATGTCTCAAAACGTGGCTACCGCAGTGACCGCAGCCTCCTCCCACTTAAACAACCAATGGACAATTTGGAATGACATCTCAGTAGGAAACCTCCCCAAAGGGGTCCCGTGAAGAGGGGGGAAACTAAATCTGCTGTGAGGGATCATTTTGCATTCAGCGTTCAATACGATGACGAGGGTAAGAAGTCCATAAACAAACAAAGTACAGTCTGCAAGCATTGCTTTGCCACCATCAGCTACTCGAGTGGAAACACTTCTAACATGACGTGTCATTTACGTGGCCATCACCCGGCCGTATCCCTTGCAGGTGGAGCTGGAGCAAGGAGAGTCCACTCGTTAGCGAAAACAATCTCTCGCTGCTGCCTTCCAACAACAATTTGCGACAAATTCAGAAAAGCATAAAGAAATAATGAAAGCAGTGGGAGTATTCATAGCCAAAGACTTGCAGCCCTATTCAGTGATAACTGACTCTGGATTTCGTCAGCAGCAAAGTAATTCCCAAACTCTGAAACATCACAGAGAGCAATTGAAAGTGAATTGACACAGGCACCCTATCTAGCTCTCTCCACTGATAGTTGGACCTCCAGAGCAACTCAAAGCTACCTCACTGTGACGGTTCACTATGTACTGGATTGTCAAAGCTAAGAAGCACTTTTAATTTTTGTGTTTTTCTCCCCTTGATTTCATACAGTAGAGACATAAACGAGGCCTAGTCAGTCATGCTGCCATTTTTCTGAATGTAAAGTTTTATTTGTCAATAGACAAAATAAGAGTCAATTGTTTAATGGGTGATTTGATTTTTCTTAAATATAAAGATACCGAAACCGTACCATTACCATGGCCCACAAACCATGATACTACATACCAAACCGTGGGCCCACTGTACCGTTGCATCCATACAAGTTATATTTGCATGATTTACATGATTCATTATTCATCATTATCATTGGTTCCTGCACGTGACTGACCAATACCTCTTAAGGCTTCTTCTCTCCAAGCTGAGACCTTGACACTGAGATACCCCTTTCGGTTCTCAGAGCAATGTTCTGGGCATACTGCAAAATTGCTTATACTGATAGTGAGGATTCTTTCCATGCACCATCAGTCAGTCACTTGCATAAACCCAATTGGTTATGAGAAAAGAAGCATGTATGTGTGTACAATCTGATACACACACTGATAAAAATGTTCCGTCACAATTGTATGTTTTAAAGAAGTGATGAAAAAGAGGTGGCAAACAAGTCAGGCTGCTCAGCTGATTGGTTGACATACTGTGAATTGAGACATTTTGTGACTAAACTTAACAAAAATAGGAAATATTACAAAACAAAGATAAATGACATACAAAACAATAGAAAAAGACATTACATTTACATTTTACATTTAAGTCATTTAGCAGACGCTCTTATCCAGAGCGACTTACAAATTGGTGCATTCACCTTATGACATCCAGTGGAACAGCCACTTTACAATAGTGCATCTAAATCTTTAGGGGGGGGGGTGAGAAGGATTACTTATCCTATCCTAGGTATTCCTTAAAGAGGTGGGGTTTCAGGTGTCTCCGGAAGGTGGTGATTGACTTCGCTGTCCTGGCGTCGTGAGGGAGTTTGTTCCACTGTGACTGTGGAAGACTGTGTAAGTCCAGTGTAAGACTGTGGATTACCTTAAATGTTATAATGGGCAGAAAAGCCCAATTAATCTCCAGCGTTCATTGAAGTTAATGAGTTATTTATAAGAGAATCTTTTGATATTGCCAATCATTTCAATGACTATTTCACTAGTAATGTGATGATGGGAAACTACTGATGGGAAACTATTGAGAATGGTAGCAGACTGTATTGCCACCCCTGTTTGCTATATCTTAACCAAAGCCTAAAGGAGTGTGTTTGTTGACAGGCGTGGGAGGCAGCTAAAGTAATTCCACTGCCTAAAAATACTAAAGCACCCTTTGCTGGCCTTAACAGCCGCCCAATCAGTTTGCTGCCTGTTCTAAGTAAACTGATGGAGAGGATTGTGTTTGACCAAATACAATGCTATTTTTCAAAGAACAAGTTAACTACTGACTTTCAGCATGCATATAGAGAAGGGAACTGATTTGTATTGCACTGACTCAGATGACGGATTATTGGTTAAAATAAATGGATAATAATAAGATAGTTGGAGCTGTATTGTTAGATTTCAGTGCAGCCTTTGATGTTATTGATCATAAATTGTTATAGAAAAAACTAAATTGCTATTACATGACCTCCCATCACATGGTTGGATAGTTTTTCATCCAATAGAACCCAGAGAGTGTTCTTCAATGGAAGCTTCTATAACATCAGATATGTACAGTGCGGTGTCCCTCAGGGCAGTTGCCTTAGGCCATTACTCTTCTCTATTTTTACAAATGATTTGCTGCTGGTCTTACACAAAGAGGTACCCCCTGTATTTAGCCACTATGACTATGTATGCTGATGATTTCATACTCTACATGTCAGCAACCAAAGCCAGTGAGCTCACTGAAATTATAAATAAGGAGTTAAGGTCAGTATCAAAATGCGTGATCAATAATACACTGGTCTTAAATATATATAAAACTTAAAGTATTGTGTTTGTTTCAAAACATTCTCTAAGACCTAAATCTCATTATCATGGTCAAGTCATATTGACAAAGTGGTTGTGAAGTTGGGGAGGGGTATGTCTGTTATAAAAACAAAAATCAACTGTACTAGTTATTCAGGCTCTGGCATTGTCCCATCCTGATTGCTGTCCAGTAATATGGTTAAGTGCAGCAAAGAAAGACCTAGAAAAGCTGCAGCTTGCTCAGAACAAAGCAGCACGCCTTGCCCTTAACTGCACATAGAGAACTAACATCAACAACATGCATGCCAGTCTTTCCTGGTTGAGGGTTGATGAGAGATTGACTGATTTTATTCTATTTTTTATTTGAAATATTACTGTGACAAAAATTCCAGATTTTCTGCATAATTAAATAATATTCAACCTAGACACCCATACATACCCCACAAGACCCACAGTCCCCAGGTCCAAAACGGATTCACGGCAACCCACACTTTTATAGAGTACCATGATCTCATGGAACTCCCTTCCATCTCTAATTACTCAAACAAACAGCAAAATTGTCATGTTTTGTGGGTTTTTTGGACCCCAGGAAGAGTAGCTGCCACTTCTGCAAAAGCTAATGGGGATCTGAATAAACAAATAAGGACAGAGTCAGTTACTTACACTTCATTTACCCCCCCCACCCCACCCCACCCCTGATCTCTCCCCAGCTATGGACTGCATGGTGTCAGAGTGGACGGAGTGGTCCGAGTGCAATAAGTCCTGCGGCAAAGGCCACACCATCAGGACGCGCATGGTGAAGCTGGAGCCCCAGTTTGGAGGGGAGCCCTGCGCTGAGACGGTCCAGAGGAAGAAGTGTAAGATCAGGAAGTGCAAACGGGGCTCCAGGGCCAGCGAGGAGAAGAAGAGACGGCGGGGGGGAGAGGTGGGCGGCGGGAAGGAGAAGAGGAGGGGAAAACAGCAAGGACGGGACGCAGCAGTGGAGGAACAGCCAGGTCAGTCATCATCATCACCTGTGTGGCATAAATACTGTATATACACATTTTATATCTTCATCATCATCACCTGTGTGGCGTAAATACTGTATATACACATTTTATATCTTCATCATCATCACCTGTGTGGCATAAATACTGTATATACACATTTTATATCTTCATCATCATCGCCTGTGTGGCATAAATACTGTATATACACATTTTATATCTTCATCATCATCGCCTGTGTGGCAAATATACTGTATATACACATTTTATATTTTCATCATCATCACCTGTGTGGTATATATACTGTATATACAAATTTTATATCTTCATCATCATCACCTGTGTGACATATATACTGTATATACACATTTTATATCTTCATCATCATCACCTGTGTGACATATATACTGTATATACACATTTTATATCTTCATCATTATCACCTCTTTGATTCATATCATTGATACATGCTTTATCCACCACCTTGACGTGTCCTTTATGTCCCAAATATAGGGTTAAATAAATCGGGCTTGTCACTGACAATGATTTCCCAGTCACTCATTATTCATTTGGATTTCCCATAAGTCCTGCTGAGGTATTGTTTGTATCTCAGAATGTAAATCAAATCAAATGTTATTTATCACATGTGCCGAATACCACAGGTGTAGATCTTAGCATGAAATGCTTTACTTACAAGCCCTTAACCAACAATGCAGTGTTAAGAAAAAGAGTTAAGAAAAAATATTTACTAAATAAACAAAAGTAAAAACATATAAGAGAAACAATAAAATAACAATAATGTGGCTATATACAGGGGGTACTGGTACAGAGTCAATGTGCGGGGGTACAGGTTAGTCAAGGTAATTGAGGTAATATGTACATGTTGGTAGGGGTAAAGTGACTATGCATAGATAATAGATAATAAACAGTGAATAGCACCAGTGTATAAAAAAAGGGGGGGGGGGATCAATGCAAATAGTCCAGGTAGCCATTTGATTAGCTGTTCAGGAATCTTATAGCTTGGGGGTAGAAGCTGTTAAGAAGCCTTTTGGACCTAGACTTGGCGCTCTGGTACCACTTGCCGTGTGGTAGCAAAGAGAACAGTCTATGACTAGGGTGGCTGTAGTCTTTGGCAATTTTTAGGGCCTTCATCTGACACCGCCTGATATAGAGGTCCTGGATGGCAGGAAGCTTGGCCCCAGTGATATACTGGGCCATATGCACTACCCTCTGTAGCACCTTGCCGTCTGAGGCCAAGCAGTTGCCATACCAGGCGGTGATGCAACCAGCGCTCCCAATGGTCCAGCTGTAGAACTTTTTGAGGATCTGAGGACCCATGCCAAATCTTTTCAGTCTCCTGAGGGGGAATAGGTGTTGTCATGCCCTCTTCATGACTGTTTTGGTGTGTTTGGACCATGATCATTTGTTGGTGATGTGGACACCATGGAACTTGAAGCTCTCAACCTGCTCCACTTCTGCCCTGTCGATGAGAATGAGGACGTGCTCTGCCCTCCTTTTCCTGTAGTCCAAGATCATCTCCTTTGTTTTGATCATGATGAGGGAGAGTTTGTTGTCCTGGCACCAAACTTCCAGGTCTCTGACCTCCACCCTATAGGCTGTCTCCTCGTTGTCGGTGATCAGGCCTACCACTGTTGTGTAGTTGACAAACTTAATGATGGTGTTGGAGTCGTGCTTGGCCACACAGTCATGGGTGAACAGGGAGTACAGGAGGGGACTAAGCACACACCCCTGAGGGGCCCCCATGTTGAGAATCAGCGTGGCAGATATGTTGTTGTCTACCCTTACCACCTGGGGGGCGGCCCGTCAGGAAGTTCAGGACCAGGCAAGGAGGGCATTAATCAGAGAGGCAAAAGAGAGTAGCTGCAAAGCTCCACAGCAGAGATTGGAGTATCTGTCCAAAGGACCACTTTAAACCTTACACTCCACAGAGCTGGGCTTTACAGAAGAGTGGCCAGAAAAAAGCCATTGCTTAAAGAAAAAAATAAGTAAACACGTTTGGTGTTCGCCAAAAGGCATGTGGGAGACTCCCCAAACATATGGAAGAAGGTACTCTGGTCAGATGAGACTAAAATGTAGCTTTTTGGCCATCAAGGAACATGCCATGTCTGGCGCAAACACAACACCTCACATCACCCCGAGAACAACATCCCCACAGTGAAGCATGGTGGTGGCAGCATCAAGCTGTGGGGATGTTTTTTATCGGCAGGGACTGGGAAACTGGTCAGAATTGAAGGAATGATGGGTGATGCTAAATACAGGGAAATTCTTGAGGGAAACCTGTTTTAGTCTTCCAAAGATTTGAGACTGGGACAGAGGTTAATATAATAATAATATAATAATATAATAATATAATATAATAATAATATAATAATAATAATATATGCCATTTAGCAGACGCTTTTATCCAAAGCGACTTACAGTCATGTGTGCATACATTCTACGTATGGGTGGTCCCGGGAATCGAACCCACTACCCTGGCGTTACAAGCGCCATGCTCTACCAACTGAGCTACAGAAGGACCACCTAGGGTTCACCTTCCAGCAGGACAATGACCCTAAGCATACTGCTAAAGCAACACTTGAGTGGTTTAAGGGGAATGATTTTAAATGTCTTGGAATGGCCTAGTCAAAGCCCAGACTTCAATCCAATTGAGAATCTGTGGTATGACTTAAAGATTGCTGTACACCAGCGGAACCCATCCAACTTGAAGGGGCTGGAGAGGTTTTGCCTTGAAGAATGGACAAAAATCCAAGTGGCTAGATGTGGCAAGCTTATAGAGACATACCCCAAGAGACTTGCAGCTGTAATTGCTGCAAAAGGTGGCTCTACAAAGTATTGATTTTGGGGGGGTGAAAAGTTATATGCAGTTTTTCAGTTTTTTTTGTCTTATTTCTTGTTTGTTTCACAATAAAAAATACTTTGCATCTACAAAGTGGTAGGAATGTTGTATAAATCAAATGATACAACCCCCCCAAAAATGTATTTTAATTCCAGGTTGTAAGGCAACAAAATAGGAAAAATGCCAAGGGGGGTCAATACTTTCGCAAGCCACTCTAGGTATTACAGACTCAACCTGCCAGTGACAGGTTGAAAACACCAGTGAAGACACTTGCCAGTTGGTCAGCGCATGCTCGTAGTACGTGTCCTGGTAATCTATTTGGCATATGGCCTTGTGAATGCTGACCTGTTTAAAGGTCTTACCCACATTGGCTACGTCGAGCGTGATCACAAAGTCGTCCGGCACAGCTGGTGCTCTCATTCATGCTTCAGTGTTGGTTGCCTTGAAGCATGCATAGAAGTTATTTAGCTTGTCTGGTAGGCTAGTGTCACTGGGCAGCTTGCATCTGGTCTTCCCTTTGTAGTCCGTAATAGTTTGCAAGCCCTGCCACATCCGACAAGCATCAGAGCCGGTGTAGTAGGATTCAATCTTAGTCCTGTATTTACGCTTTGCATGTTTGATGGTTTGTCTGAGGGCATAGCGGAATATCTTATAAGAGGGTTGGAGTTCCGCTCCTTGAAAGCGGCAGCTCTACCCTTTAGCTCAGTCCGGACATGCCTCATGTCAAATTTCTCATGCAGCTCACTCTAAATCCATCCGCCAAAGTCCTGAGATGATCAATGCTGCCCTCTCCTCCCTCCCTCCCTCCCTGCCTGGCTGGCTGTGTTAAAGCTGCTACACTCAGTGCTGATCAGCCCTGTCAGGTTGATAAAGTGACTGGGCCTGCTCACAGATGGCCGTCATGATGCTCCCAGCGGGTAGAGGCAGAGCAGTCAGGGTGGGCTTTGGACTGTTGCCTCCCCACAGAGACAGGTTTCTTTAACCCGTGGCTAATGAGCTGGTGACGGTGACAAATACCCCCACAGATCTGGCTGGGGCTGGGAAGAATACCCCTCCCCCTCCACTACCACAACCCACACCACCCACCAATCATCATCACTAATTAAGGGCGGTAAGGGAGCGGACTGGGACTCCATGCTTTCTGGAGCATGGATGATTGTTCAGTCTAATGTAAGGCTAAAAATGATTGATCATTAAATTAAGGCTTGAACATTGCACATTTGATATGTCTCAATTGTGCTTGCTCACATTAATTAATATGTCGTAATCAAGTAAAATATTTGGTCCGTGATTGATTTGGCTTACTAAGTAAAGCCACCTGAAACCCAACCTGGTCTCAGAGCATTTTGTATTATTCTAACCCTCCTCTCTCGTCTCATTGACTTGTTCCCACAGGTTGTAAGATGAAGCCCTGGTCCAGTTGGACGGACTGTTCCAAGTACTGCGGTGGGGGGATCCAGGAGCGCTTAATGGCTGTGAAGAAGAGAGCCAAGAGTGCCCCTGCAAAGGTCACCAGCTGCAAGGACAGGAAGGAGATCCGTGCCTGTAATGTCCAGCCCTGCTAGGGGGCTCTGCTGTCTATCTGTGTTTATCTTTGTTAGGGCTGGGGGGAGGAAGGAGAAGCAGACTGTCAGTGTTGATTTAGCCTGGGTTGGCAGTCAGTGTGATGGATACAGCACCTGTGTGTTGGAGGGAGATGAGAGATTCTCCAGAGACTCCATTACTGTGGATCACTGGGCTGAGGACGAGACCAGCGTCAGTCAATAGTCTTATAGTAGCCTCCTCACTCAGCAGGCCAATGTATTACTATGTAACCAACACTATACAGTACACCACAACTTCACAATCACACATGTTTTTTTACAATGTTAATTTTGTCTTTATACTACAGTTGTATTGGCTTTACTAGCTAGCACTGATAACACTCTTTCACTCTTGCATGTCTAACGTTTCTCAGTCAGAAGACTTCACTGATAGTGACCCTAGACTTCAAAATGTGGCCAAATGATGATGATAACCATGTTTTAAAGGGCACTTGCAGATCTTAGAAAGAACCACTTCAGTCCAGGCCTCCAGTTTAGGGCATCAAAAGGAATTTGCATTTGGCATTTTTCCTGCCCCCAATCTCTTTATCCGCATCACAGAGTTGAGTTTCACTCCAGCATTCATGTATCATTAAGGCAGGTCTCCAAACTTCACTGTCCAGTTGATTTGAGCATTGTAACCCTGCTGGTTGAACCACAATACTCCATACAGGTTGTACAAAGTAGCTCCGTATACACAGTAAGAATTTTTTGGGAAAATCAGTGTTGATTGTTTTGAAACATTATTGAATGAAAATACCAACCAAGTAATTTATAGAAAATATTTTATCCTGTGTTTAGTTTGTTAATTTGACAATTATATTCCAAGACAAAGCACAGGTGAACAATCATTCCAAGTTTTTGTATGCCTCAATACATTATTATTTTCAAGACACGAATCTGTTGTGACTTTTTATTCCATTGTGAGACATGTAGAGTCTTAAACACGCCTCGTTGAGTGTGCATAATTACATATTTTGTTTCTTTTGTCGTTGTATTTTGATAAGAATGTCAGACAAGACTCTTTCCAAAGTCATATGTAGATGTTCTCTCTGTCATTTTATTAATCCTCTCTTTCTTCTTTTGCCTCTACACCATATTACTATTTTGGAATAAATCACCTTTACCATAAAAGTAAACGTGATAAATAATTTTGTGAATGTCTTTTTGCTCATCTCCCACCGTTTCTATACACATGTACTGTCTTGTCCTGTCCAATGATTTGCCCACTTGTATAAAATGATCTAGTTCAATCATAAAGCACTTCTAGATGATTATAGAAGCCATTGTTTCATATAGCTCTCAACAAAATAATCATTGAGTATGAAAGTGAGTATCCAGCTCCAGGTTTAGAGAGACAAGCCACCTCCAAGCTCCGGGTTTAGAGAGATGAGCGACCCAACTCCAGGTTTAGAGAGATGAGCCACCCAGCTCCAGGTTTAGAGAGATGAACCACCCAGCTCCAGGTTTAGAGAGACGAGCCACCTCCCAGCTCCAGTTTTAGAGAGACGAGCCACCTCCCAGCTCCAGGTTTAGAGAGACGAGCCACCCAGCTCCAGGTTTAGAGAGGCGAGCCACCTACAAGCTCCAGGTTTAGAGAGACGAGCCACCCAGCTCCAGGTTTAGAGAGACGAGCCACCTCCCAGCTCCAGGTTTAGAGAGACGAGCCACCTCCCAGCTCCAGGTTTAGAGAGACGAGCCACCTCCCAGCTCCAGGTTTAGAGAGACGAGCCACCCAGCTCCAGGTTTAGAGAGACGAGCCACCTCCCAACTCCAGGATTAGAGAGACGAGCCACCTCCCAGCTCCAGGTTTAGAGAGACGAGCCACCCAGCTCCAGGTTTAGAGAGATGAGTCACCTCCCAGCTCCAGGTTTAGAGAGATGAGCCACCCAGCTCCAGGTTTAGAGAGATGAGCCACCCAGCTCCAGGTTTAGAGAGATGAGCCACCTCCCAGCTCCAGGTTTAGAGAGATGAGCCACCCAGCTCCAGGTTTAGAGAGATGAGCCACCTCCCAGCTCCAGGTTTAGAGAGATGAGCCACCCAGCTCCAGGTTTAGAAAGATGAGCCACCTCCCAGCTCTAGGCTTAGAGAGATGAGCCACCTCCCAGCTCCAGGTTTAGAGAGATGAGCCACCCAGCTCCAGGTTTAGAGGGATGAACCACCCAGCTCCAGGTTTAGAGAGACGAGCCAACTCCAAGCTCCAGGTTTAGAGAGATGAGCCACCTCCAAGCTCCAGGTTTAGAGAGATGAGCCACCCAGCTCCAGGTTTAGAGAGACGAGCCACCTCCCAGCTCCAGGTTTAGAGAGACGAGCCACCTCCCAGCTCCAGGTTTAGAGAGACGAGCCACCTCCCAGCTCCAGGTTTAAAGAGACGAGCCACTCAGCTCCAGGTTTAGAGAGACAAGCCACCTCCCAGCTCCAGGTTTAGAGAGACGAGCCACCCAGCTCCAGGTTTAGAGAGACGAGCCACCTCCCAGCTCCAGGTTTAGAGAGACGAGCCACCTCCCAGCTCCAGGTTTAGAGAGACGAGCCACCTCCCAGCTCCAGGTTTAGAGAGACGAGCCACCTCCCAGCTCCAGGTTTAGAGAGTTGAGCCACCCAGCTCCAGGTTTAGAGAGATGAGCCACCCAGCTCCAGGTTTAGAGGGATGAGCCACCCAGCTCCAGGTTTAGAGAGATGAGCCACCCAGCTCCAGGTTTAGAGAGATGAGCCACCTCCCAGCTCCAGGTTTAGAGAGATGAGCCTCCCAGCTCCAGGTTTAGAGAGACGAGCCACCCAGATCCAGGTTTAGAGAGACGAGCCACCTCCCAGCTCCAGGTTTAGAGAGACGAGCCACCCAGCTCCAGGTTTAGAGAGACGAGCCACCTCCCAGCTCCAGGTTTAGAGAGACGAGCCACCTCCCAGCTCCAGGTTTAGAGAGACGAGCCACCTCCCAGCTCCAGGTTTAGAGAGACGAGCCACCCAGCTCCAGGTTTAGAGAGACAAGCCACCTCCCAACTCCAGGTTTAGAGAGACGAGCCACCTCCCAGCTCCAGGTTTAGAGAGACGAGCCACCTCCCAGCTCCAGGTTTAGAGAGATGAGCCACCCAGCTCCAGGTTTAGAGAGATGAGCCACCCAGCTCCAGGTTTAGAGAGACGAGCCACCCAGCTCCAGGTTTAGAGAGATGAGTCACCTCCCAGCTCCAGGTTTAGAGAGATGAGCCACCCAGCTCCAGGTTTAGAGAGATGAGCCACCCAGCTCCAGGTTTAGAGAGATGAGCCACCTCCCAGCTCCAGGTTTAGAGAGATGAGCCACCCAGCTCCAGGTTTAGAAAGATGAGCCACCTCCCAGCTCCAGGTTTACATTTACATTTACATTTAAGTCATTTAGCAGACGCTCTTATCCAGAGCGACTTACAAATTGGTGCATTCACCTTATGACATCCAGTGGAACAGCCACTTTACAATAGTGCATCTAAATCTTTTAAGGGGGGGGGGGGTGAGAAGGATTACTTTATCCTATCCTAGGTATTCCTTAAAGAGGTGGGGTTTCAGGTGTCTCCGGAAGGTGGTGATTGACTCCGCTGTCCTGGCGTCGTGAGGGAGTGTGTTCCACCATTGGGGAGCCAGAGCAGCGAACAGTTTTGACTGGGCTGAGCGGGAACTGTACTTCCTCAGTGGTAGGGAGGCGAACAGGCCAGAGGTGGATGAACGCAGTGCCCTTGTTTGGGTGTAGGGCCTGATCAGAGCCTGGAGGTACTGAGGTGCCGTTCCCTCACAGCTCCGTAGGCAAGCACCATGGTCTTGTAGCGGATGCGAGCTTCAACTGGAAGCCAGTGGAGAGAGCGGAGGAGCGGGGTGACGTGAGAGAATTTGGGAAGGTTGAACACCAGACGGGCTGCGGCGTTCTGGATGAGTTGTAGGGGTTTAATGGCACAGGCAGGGAGCCCAGCCAACAGCGAGTTGCAGTAATCCAGACGGGAGATGACAAGTGCCTGGATTAGGACCTGCGCCGCTTCCTGTGTGAGGCAGGGTCGTACTCTGCGGATGTTGTAGAGCATGAACCTACAGGAACGGGCCACCGCCTTGATGTTAGTTGAGAACGACAGGGTGTTGTCCAGGATCACGCCAAGGTTCTTAGCGCTCTGGGAGGAGGACACAATGGAGTTGTCAACCGTGATGGCGAGATCATGGAACGGGCAGTCCTTCCCGGGAGGAAGAGCAGCTCCGTCTTGCCGAGGTTCAGCTTGAGGTGGTGATCCGTCATCCACACTGATATGTCTGCCAGACATGCAGAGATGCGATTCGCCACCTGGTCATCAGAAGGGGGAAAGGAGAAGATTAATTGTGTGTCGTCTGCATAGCAATGATAGGAGAGACCATGTGAGGTTATGACAGAGCCAAGTGACTTGGTGTATAGCGAGAATAGGAGAGGGCCTAGAACAGAGCCTGGGGGACACCAGTGGTGAGAGCGCGTGGTGAGGAGACAGATTCTCGCCACACCACCTGGTAGGAGCGACCTGTCAGGTAGGACGCAATCCAAGCGTGGGCCGCGCCGGAGATGCCCAACTCGGAGAGGGTGGAGAGGAGGATCTGATGGTTCACAGTATCGAAGGCAGCCGATAGGTCTAGAAGGATAAGAGCAGAGGAGAGAGAGTTAGCTTTAGCAGTGCGGAGCGCCTCCGTGATACAGAGAAGAGCAGTCTCAGTTGAATGACTAGTCTTGAAACCTGACTGATTTGGATCAAGAAGGTCATTATGAGAGAGATAGCGGGGAGAGCTGGCCAAGGACGGCACGTTCAAGAGTTTTGGAGAGAAAAGAAAGAAGGGATACTGGTCTGTAGTTGTTGACATCGGAGGGATCGAGTGTAGGTTTTTTCAGAAGGGGTGCAACTCTCGCTCTCTTGAAGACGGAAGGGACGTAGCCAGCGGTCAGGGATGAGTTGATGAGCGAGGTGAGGTAAGGGAGAAGGTTTCCGGAAATGGTCTGGAGAAGAGAGGAGGGGATAGGGTCGAGCGGGCAGGTTGTTGGGCGGCCGGCCGTCACAAGACGCAAGATTTCATCTGGAGAGAGGGGAGAAAGAGGTCAGAGCACAGGGTAGGGCAGTGTGAGCAGAACCAGCGGTGTCGTTTGACTTAGCAAACGAGGATCGGATGTCGTCGACCTTCTTTTCAAAATGGTTGACGAAGTCATCTGCAGAGAGGGAGGAGGGGGGGGGGGAGAGGATTCAGGAGGGAGGAGAAGGTGGCAAAGAGCTTCCTAGGGTTAGAGGCAGATGCTTGGAATTTAGAGTGGTAGAAAGTGGCTTTAGCAGCAGAGACAGAGGTGGAAAATGTAGAGAGGAGGGAGCGAAAGGATGCCAGGTCCGCAGGGAGGCGAGTTTTCCTCCATTTCCGCTCGGCTGCCCGGAGCCCTGTTCTGTGAGCTCGCAATGAGTCGTCGAGCCACGGAGCGGGAGGGGAGGACCGAGCCGGCCTGGAAGATAGGGGACATAGAGAGTCAAAGGATGCAGAAAGGGAGGAGAGGAGGGTTGAGGAGGCAGAATCAGGAGATAGGTTTAGAGAGATGAGCCACCTTCCAGCTCCAGGTTTAGAGAGATGAGCCAACTCCCATCTCTAGGCTTAGAGAGATGAGCCACCCAGCTCCAGGTTTAGAGAGATGAACCACCCAGCTCCGGGTTTAGAGAGACAAGCCACCTCCAAGCTCCAGGTTTAGAGAGATGAGCCACCTCCAAGCTCCAGGTTTAGAGAGATGAGCCACACAGCTCCAGGTTTAGAGAGACGAGCCACCTCCAAGCTCCAGGTTTAGAGAGATGAGCCACCCAGCTCCAGGTTTAGAGAGACGAGCCACCCAGCTCCAGGTTTAGAGAGATGAGCCACCCAGCTCCAGGTTTAGAGAAACGAGCCACCAAGCTCCAGGTTTAGAGAGATGAGCCACCCAGCTCCAGGTTTAGAGAGATGAGCCACCCAGCTCCAGGTTTAGAGAGACGAGCCACTTCCCAGCTCCAGGTTTAGAGAGACGAGCTACCTCCCAGCTCCAGGTTTAGAGAGACGAGCCACCTCCCAGCTCCAGGTTTAGAGAGACGAGCCACTCAGCTCCAGGTTTAGAGAGACGAGCCACCTCCCAGCTCCAGGTTTAGAGAGACGAGCCACCCAGCTCCAGGTTTAGAGAGACGAGCCACCTCCCACCTCCAGGTTTAGAGAGACAAGCCCCTCCCAGCTCCAGGTTTAGAGAGACGAGCCACCTCCCAGCTCCAGGTTTAGAGAGACGAGCCACCTCCCAGCTCCAGGTTTAGAGAGATGAGCCACCCAGCTCCAGGTTTAGAGAGATGAGCCACCCAGCTCCAGGTTTAGAGAGACGAGCCACCCAGCTCCAGGTTTAGAGAGATGAGTCACCTCCCAGCTCCAGGTTTAGAGGGATGAGCCACCAAGCTCCAGGTTTAGAGAGATGAGCCACCCAGCTCCAGGTTTAGAGAGATGAGCCACCTCCCAGCTCCAGGTTTAGAGAGATGAGCCACCCAGCTCCAGGTTTAGAAAGATGAGCCACCTTCCAGCTCCAGGTTTAGAGAGATGAGCCACCACCCAGCTCTAGGCTTAGAGAGATGAGCCACCTCCCAGCTCCAGGTTTAGAGAGATGAGCCACCTCCCAGCTCCAGGTTTAGAGAGATGGGCCACCTCCCAGCTCCAGGTTTAGAGAGATGAGCCACCCACCTCCCAGCTCCAGGTTTAGAGAGATGAGCCACCTCCAAGCTCCAGGTTTAGAGAGATGAGCCACCCAGCTCCAGGTTTAGAGAGACAAGCCACCTCCAAGCTCCAGATTTAGAGAGATGAGACACCCAGCTCCAGGTTTAGAGAGACGAGCCACCTCCAAGCTCCAGGTTTAGAGAGATGAGCCACCCAGCTCCAGGTTTAGAGAGACGAGCCACCTCCAAGCTCCAGATTTAGAGAGATGAGCCACCCAGCTCCAGGTTTAGAGAGACGAGCCACCTCCAAGCTCCAGGATTAGTGAGATGAGCCACCCAGCTCCAGGTTTAGAGAGACGAGCCACCTCCAAGCTCCAGGTTTAGAGAGATGAGCCACCCAGCTCCAGGTTTAGAGAGACGAGCCACCCAGCTCCAGGTTTAGAGAGATGAGCCACCCAGCTCCAGGTTTAAAGAAACGAGCCACCCAGCTCCAGGTTTAGAGAGATGAGCCACCCAGCTCCAGGTTTAGAGATGAGCCACCCAGCTCCAGGTTTAGAGAGACGAGCCACCTCCCAGCTCCAGGTTTAGAGAGACGAGCCACCTCCCAGCTCCAGGTTTAGAGAGACGAGCCACCTCCCAGCTCCAGGTTTAGAGAGACGAGCCACCCAGCTCCAGGTTTAGAGAGACGAGCCACCTTCAAGCTCCAGGTTTAGAGAGATGAGCCACCCAGCTCCAGGTTTAGAGAGACGAGCCACCTCCAAGCTCCAGGTTTAGAGAGATGAGCCACCCAGCTCCAGGTTTAGAGAGATGAGCCACCTCCAAGCTCCAGGTTTAGAGAGATGAGCCACCCAGCTCCAGGTTTAGAGAGACGAGCCCCCTCCAAGCTCCAGGTTTAGAGAGATGAGCCACCTCCCAGCTCCAGGTTAAGAGAGACGAGCCACCTCCAAGCTCCAGGTTTAGAGAGATGAGCCACCCAGCTCCAGGTTTAGAGAGACGAGCCACCCAGCTCCAGGTTTAGAGAGATGAGCCACCCAGCTCCAGGTTTAGAGAAACGAGCCACCCAGCTCCAGGTTTAGAGAGATGAGCCACCCAGGTCCAGGTTTAGAGAGATGAGCCACCCAGCTCCAGGTTTATTGAGACGAGCCACCTCCCAGCTGCAGGTTTAGAGAGACAAGCCACCTCCCAGCTCCAGGTTTAGAGAGACAAGCCACCTCCCAGCTCCAGGTTTAGAGAGATGAGCCACCTCCCAGCTCCAGGTTTAGAGAGACGAGCCACATCCCAGCTCCAGGTTTAGAGAGACGAGCCACCTCCCAGCTCCAGGTTTAGAGAGACGAGCCACCCCCAGCTCCAGGTTTAGAGAGATGAGCCACCCAGCTCCAGGTTTAGAAAGATGAGCCACCCAGCTCCAGGTTTAGAGAGACGAGCCACCCAGCTCCAGGTTTAGAGAGATGAGTCACCTCCCAGCTCCAGGTTTAGAGGGATGAGCCACCCAGCTCTAGGTTTAGAGAGATGAGCCACCCAGCTCCAGGTTTAGAGAGATGAGCCACCTCCCAGCTCCAGGTTTAGAGAGATGAGCCACCCAGCTCCAGGTTTAGAAAGATGAGCCACCTCCCAGCTCCAGGTTTAGAGAGATGAGCCACCTTCCAGCTCCAGGTTTAGAGAGATGAGCCACCACCCAGCTCTAGGCTTAGAGAGATGAGCCACCTCCCAGCTCCAGGTTTAGAGAGATGAGCCACCTCCCAGCTCCAGGTTTAGAGAGATGGGCCACCTCCCAGCTCCAGGTTTAGAGAGATGAGCCACCCACCTCCCAGCTCCAGGTTTAGAGAGATGAGCCACCTCCAAGCTCCAGGTTTAGAGAGATGAGCCACCCAGCTCCAGGTTTAGAGAGACGAGCCACATCCAAGCTCCAGATTTAGAGAGATGAGCCACCCAGCTCCAGGTTTAGAGAGACGAGCCACCTCCAAGCTCCAGGATTAGAGAGATGAGCCACCCAGCTCCAGGTTTAGAGAGACGAGCCACCTCCAAGCTCCAGGTTTAGAGAGATGAGCCACCCAGCTCCAGATTTAGAGAGACGAGCCACCCAGCTCCAGGTTTAGAGAGATGAGCCACCCAGCTCCAGGTTTAAAGAAACGAGCCACCCAGCTCCAGGTTTAGAGAGATGAGCCACCCAGCTCCAGGTTTAGAGAGATGAGCCACCCAGCTCCAGGTTTTTAGAGACGAGCCACCTCCCAGCTCCAGGTTTAGAGAGACGAGCCACCTCCCAGCTCCAGGTTTAGAGATACGAGCCACCTCCCAGCTCCAGGTTTAGAGAGACGAGCCACCCAGCTCAAGGTTTAGAGAGACGAGCCACCTCCAAGCTCCAGGTTTAGAGAGATGAGCCACCCAGCTCCAGGTTTAGAGAGACGAGCCACCTCCAAGCTCCAGATTTAGAGAGATGAGCCACCCAGCTCCAGGTTTAGAGAGACGAGCCACCTCCAAGCTCCAGGTTTAGAGAGATGAGCCACCCAGCTCCAGGTTTAGAGAGACGAGCCACCCAGCTCCAGGTTTAGAGAGATGAGCCACCCAGCTCCAGGTTTTTAGAGATGAGCCACCTCCCAGCTCCAGGTTTAGAGAGACGAGCCACCTCCCAGCTCCAGGTTTTAGAGATACGAGCCATCTCCCAGCTCCAGGTTTAGAGAGACGAGCCACCCAGCTCAAGGTTTAGAGAGACGAGCCACCTCCAAGCTCCAGGTTTAGAGAGATGAGCCACCCAGCTCCAGGTTTAGAGAGACGAGCCACCTCCAAGCTCCAGATTTAGAGAGATGAGCCACCCAGCTCCAGGTTTAGAGAGACGAGCCACATCCAAGCTCCAGGTTTAGAGAGATGAGCCACCCAGCTCCAGGTTTAGAGAGACGAGCCAGATCCAAGCTCCAGGTTTAGAGAGATGAGCCACCTCCCAGCTCCAGGTTTAGAGAGACGAGCCCCCTCCAAGCTCCAGGTTTAGAGAGATGAGCCACCCAGCTCCAGGTTTAGAGAGACAAGCCACCCAGCTCCAGGTTTAGAGAGATGAGCCACCCAGGTCCAGGTTTAGAGAAACGAGCCACCCAGCTCCAGGTTTAGAGAGATGAGCCACCCAGGTCCAGGTTTAGAGAGATGAGCCACCCAGCTCCAGGTTTATTGAGACGAGCCACCTCCCAGCTGCAGGTTTAGAGAGACAAGCCACCTCCCAGCTCCAGGTTTAGAGAGACGAGCCACATCCCAGCTCCAGGTTTAGAGAGACGAGCCACCTCCCAGCTCCAGGTTTAGAGAGACGAGCCACCCAGCTCCAGGTTTAGAGAGACGAGCCACCTCCAAGCTCCAGATTTAGAGAGATGAGCCACCCAGCTCCAGGTTTAGAGAGACGAGCCACCTCCAAGCTCCAGGTTTAGAGAGATGAGCCAGCCAGCTCCAGGTTTAGAGAGACGAGCCACCTCCAAGCTCCAGATTTAGAGAGATGAGCCACCCAGCTCCAGGTTTAGAGAGACGAGCCACCTCCAAGCTCCAGGTTTAGAGAGATGAGCCACCCAGCTCCAGGTTTAGAGAGACGAGCCACCTCCAAGCTCCAGGTTTAGAGAGATGAGCCACCTCCCAGCTCCAGGTTTAGAGAGACGAGCCCTCCAAGCTCCAGGTTTAGAGAGATGAGCCACCCAGCTCCAGGTTTAGAGAGACAAGCCACCCAGCTCCAGGTTTAGAGAGATGAGCCACCCAGCTCCAGGTTTAGAGAAACGAGCCACCCAGCTCCAGGTTTAGAGAGATGAGCCACCCAGGTCCAGGTTTAGAGATGAGCCACCCAGCTCCAGGTTTATTGAGACAAGCCACCTCCCAGCTGCAGGTTTAGAGAGACAAGCCACCTCCCAGCTCCAGGTTTAGAGAGACAAGCCACCTCCCAGCTCCAGGTTTAGAGAGACGAGCCACCTCCCAGCTCCAGGTTTAGAGAGACGAGCCACCTCCCAGCTCCAGGTTTAGAGAGACGAGCCACATCCCAGCTCCAGGTTTAGAGAGACGAGCCACCTCCAGGCTCCAGGTTTAGAGAGACGAGCCACCCAGCTCCAGGTTTAGAGAGACGAGCCACCTCCCAGCTCCAGGTTTAGAGAGATGAGCCACCCAGCTCCAGGTTTAGAGAGACGAGCCACCTCCCAACTCCAGGTTTAGAGAGACGAGCCACCTCCCAGCTCCAGGTTTAGAGAGATGAGCCACCCAGCTCCAGATTTAGAGAGATGAGCCACCCAGCTCCAGGTTTAGAGAGACGAGCCACCCAGCTCCAGGTTTAGAGAGATGCGTCACCTCCCAGCTCCAGGTTTAGAGAGACAAGCCACCTCCCAGCTCCAGGTTTAGAGAGACAAGCCACCTCCCAGCTCCAGGTTTAGAGAGACGAGCCACCTCCCAGCTCCAGGTTTAGAGAGATGAGCCACCCAGCTCCAGGTTTAGAGAGACGAGCCACCTCCCAACTCCAGGTTTAGAGAGACGAGCCACCTCTCAGCTCCAGGTTTAGAGAGATGAGCCACCCAGCTCCAGATTTAGAGAGATGAGCCACCCAGCTCCAGGTTTAGAGAGACGAGCCACCTCCCAACTCCAGGTTTAGAGAGACGAGCCACCTCCCAGCTCCAGGTTTAGAGAGATGAGCCACCCAGCTCCAGGTTTAGAGAGATGAGCCACCCAGCTCCAGATTTAGAGAGATGAGCCACCCAGCTCCAGGTTTAGAGAGACGAGCCACCCAGCTCCAGGTTTAGAGAGATGAGTCACCTCCCAGCTCCAGGTTTAGAGAGATGAGCCACCCAGCTCCAGATTTAGAGAGATGAGCCACCCAGCTCCAGGTTTAGAGAGACGAGCCACCTCCCAGCTCCAGGTTTAGAGAGATGGGCCACCTCCCAGCTCCAGGTTTAGAGAGATGAGCCACCCACCTCCCAGCTCCAGGTTTAGAGAGTAGAGCCACCCACCTCCCAGCTCCAGGTTTAGAGAGATGGGCCACCTCCCAGCTCAACCTGGTCTCAGAGCATTTTTTAATATTCTTGTAAATCTAAGACACTTAATTTATTATGTGTAACGTTTCGTACAGTATGTATTAATTTGTGGATGTCCTTCATCCATTTCGTACCGTATGTATTAATTTGTGGATGTCCTTCACCCATTTCGTACGGTATGTATTCATTTGTGGATGTCCTTCACCCATTTCGTACGGTATGTATTCATTTGTGGATGTCCTTCACCCATTTCGTACGGTATGTATTCATTTGTGGATGACCTTCACCCATTTCGTACGGTATGTATTCATTTGTGGATGTCCTTCACCCATTTAGTACGGTATGTATTAATTTGTGGATGTCCTTCACCCATTTCGTACGGTATGTATTCATTTGTGGATGACCTTCACCCATTTCGTACGGTATGTATTCATTTGTGGATGACCTTCACCCATTTAGTACGGTATGTATTAATTTGTGGATGTCCTTCACCCATTTCGTACGGTATGTATTAATTTGTGGATGTCCTTCACCCATTTCGTACGGTATGTATTCATTTG
Source organism: Oncorhynchus keta (assembly GCF_023373465.1). Taxonomy (NCBI): domain Eukaryota; kingdom Metazoa; phylum Chordata; class Actinopteri; order Salmoniformes; family Salmonidae; genus Oncorhynchus; species Oncorhynchus keta. The sequence continues at coordinate 43,563,228 of NC_068437.1, read as the reverse complement.
TGGATGACCTTCACCCATTTCGTACGGTATGTATTCATTTGTGGATGAACTTCACCCATTTCGTACGGTATGTATTCATTTGTGGATGTCCTTCACCCATTTCGTACGGTATGTATTCATTTGTGGATGACCTTCACCCATTTCGTACGGTATGTATTCATTTGTGGATGTCCTTCACCCATTTCGTACGGTATGTATTCATTTGTGGATGACCTTCACCCATTTCATATGGTATGTATTCATTTGTGGATGACCTTCACCCATTTCGTACGGTATGTATTCATTTGTGGATGAACTTCACCCATTTCGTACGGTATGTATTCATTTGTGGATGTCCTTCACCCATTTCGTACGGTATGTATTCATTTGTGGATGTCCTTCACCCATTTCGTACGGTATGTATTCATTTGTGGATGAACTTCACCCATTTCGTACGGTATGTATTCATTTGTGGATGTCCTTCACCCATTTAGTACGGTATGTATTCATTTGTGGATGTCCTTCACCCATTTCGTACGGTATGTATTCATTTGTGGATGTCCTTCACCCATTTAGTACGGTATGTATTCATTTGTGGATGACCTTCACCCATTTCGTACGGTATGTATTCATTTGTGGATGTCCTTCACCCATTTCGTACGGTATGTATTCATTTGTGGATGAACTTCACCCATTTCGTACGGTATGTATTCATTTGTGGATGTCCTTCACCCATTTAGTACGGTATGTATTCATTTGTGGATGTCCTTCACCCATTTCGTACGGTATGTATTCATTTGTGGATGTCCTTCACCCATTTAGTGCGGTATGTATTCATTTGTGGATGACCTTCACCCATTTCGTACGGTATGTATTCATTTGTGGATGTCCTTCACCCATTTCGTACGGTATGTATTCATTTGTGGATGAACTTCACCCATTTAGTACGGTACGTATTCATTTGTGGATGTCCTTCACCCATTTCGTACGGTATGTATTCATTTGTGGATGACCTTCACCCATTTCGTACGGTATGTATTCATTTGTGGATGTCCTTCACCCATTTCGTACGGTATGTATTCATTTGTGGATGACCTTCACCCATTTCGTACGGTATGTATTCATTTGTGGATGAACTTCACCCATTTCGTACGGTATGTATTCATTTGTGGATGACCTTCACCCATTTCATACGGTATGTATTCATTTGTGGATGACCTTCACCCATTTCGTACGGTATGTATTTATTTGTGGATGTCCTTCACCCACTTCGTACGTCTAGTCTATGACACCAGGCTGCCCTATAGAGATGAGACACATTCCAGCTGCACTGTATCAGAACAGCCAACAGGGGGAGAAAGAGCCTTGATTATAAATGTTCCTCTGCCTCTGTCAAATCAGCCCTGTACCTGAGTTACTGTTCAGCCACAGGTTTACCAGGGATGTCATAGATTTAAGAGAACAAATATCAGATAGACTTTCTTTGTTAAAGTAAGGTTCAACCTCAAATGTAAATTAAATGTCAAAATACAAGAGTTGCATTCCTTTCTTGAATTTCAAAAGCGAAAGAACACTTGTATTTCAATAAGGTAAGCATACAATGCATGTCTTTATGAATTAGTCTTAGCTGTAGTGGTGATGCCGGCATTATATCCTGCCGCTGGAGCCATGGTAACAAACACTGAGGCCTACATTGCACACTCATGAAAGATTTACTATGAACTGTGGGACAGACACTTGCCGATACAGACATTAAATATCCATGGTGGGGGGCTGAGCGAGGCATCCGCCGAGACAAACAATGATAAATGGCAGAGTACACCACCCTGTGGATGAAGGGGACTGGGGGGGTTTAAACCGCTCTCTGTCTCCTGACCTTTTCTGCCTCTCTTCCTCTGTGTGACAGGCAAATGCCACGGTGTACCGCCAGGTACCACTCCAAGGTAGGGCTTCATCTCCCTGTCAGATCTAGCCTTTAAGCAGGGGTGTCCAACTCATTTTGCCCCGGGGGAGCATTCGGTCTTCAACGAGGTCCGGAGGGCCGCACTGAAAATGAGTTATATTTCCTTGCCGTCAAAACATAGTCTTCTATCCATCGTTTTGGGAATTTTCAATACTCCCTGACTGTCTAGATTTCATTTCAGTGATTATTAGAGAGCTGTACACAGTCAAGAAACTGTATGAATGTAGGTCCTTTATCATTTCTACACCATTTAGATTTGGATTTAGTCATTTAGTTGCATAGACCACATAGATTCACAATGTTCGACACCTCTGCTTTAAACTTTTGGTGTTGGAGCTACGGCTCTGAGATCACTGAAAATGTCACCAGGGCCATTTTCTACTAAAACCTCAGCTATGAGTTATTCTTTATTGCTATGCCTAGTCTTGTCTACCAGCTGACTCAAGCAGTGAGCCTAGAGACCAGGTTACTATTTGCCAAAGAGTAAAGGCTTTTAGAAGATGACACCTCCCCGTCTTTCATCACTTCTGCATTCTCCCCATAGTTCCCACTCCTTCCCTTCCCAAAGCCAGCTGAAAGGCCTGCCTCCTGCACCTGGCTCTTCCTGTGTAGAGTCATGTGTCATTAAAGACTGCTCTCAGTGCGTGCTGTTCTCCAGTCATCTTCAAACACTCAGCCTTCAGAGCTATAATGGCTGTATTATGGGTCGGCTGCACATCATTGCCAAAACTCATGGACATGTAGATGAGCTTCGACTCTGGCCTTGTTGTGGCTCCTGTTTACATTCAGACCTGGCTTCATAAATTGGCTCTATATTTTCTTTGTGCATTTCAAAAGGTCAAAAGCTGAAGCGTTACAGATTCCCCGATAGAAATGTAAAACTAATTTCCAATTGAGGTGATATAAGCAGCGTTTACCAGGAATGTAGTCTCTCCCAGAGCTGGAACACTACCTTAACATTTCAATCATGCTGTAAAGCTGAATTTCCACAATGCGGATTGAATAGAGCCCATTCAGTGACAAAAGACCCTGTTTTTTGGAACTTTTAATAAGACACAGTAGGTGGTTGTTTTCTTCAGAGATTCACTACAAGAACAATACAAAAAGGCCTGCCATTTACTATGATCTGAATATTCACAGTTTAAAAGATGTTTAAGTATTTCTGTTGAATGATGTCTGATGATCATTTCTTGAATATGCAAATTAATCAGCATTCATCGTTTAATAATATAGCAGAGGTAAGAGAAAAACCTTGATCATTTTGTGATTCATTTATACCATTATCACAATGAGACAATATTCCCCATCAATTTCTTCAGGTACAGGGCACTGGGATGCATTTTCACATGTTCATTATGATTCACCCCACACACATGATATACAGGCCTACTTTTCTATTGGGTTTTGAACAATAGGTCCTGTTTGGCGTAAGAACTGTAGGTAGTGATCATGTTTGAGAGGTCTGAATCTGGTTACCATGGGTTCACTCAGTCAACTACCACCCTAGCATCTGACATGTCTCTGGTGCGTGTTCCATCTCCATGCAACCTTCTCTCCCTCTCACCTTGCCATCCTGTGATTGCTTCTGCACTATTGTATCCCGGTGGGCATAATTGTGTGGCGCTAACCCATACAGAGCTGTGTTCACCCTCATTGTAAACAGAAGCACAGCAGCTAGCGCTTTGAAGAAGGAATGGAAACGCTGCTGCTATACTGAGGGAGTTGGTCTTTCTCTGGCCAGACAGGTTGTGAAGCACAGACCACAGTCTCCTGCAGGAACCTATCAGCAGGGGGAAGAGGGAGGGTAAGTGTTGACATTATAAAACATAGTACATACACTTCTCCCATGCAACTTCAGGGGCTGGAGGCTGACCATTGATCTGACATATTGAGAAAAATATATTTAGTGAATTGACCGGAGACAAAACATTTATTTGTAATACATATGACGTGTGAGCTTATTTTCCAATCGACCTTTCAAATGTCTTTCCTACTGTATCATGCTATAATTTGTTGAGCCTATAGGTCAGGGCTTTGTTGCTGCCATGATGGATGGTTAATCAGATATGTGAATTTCATAATGTAGCAAATCAATAGCAAGTCCAGACATAGAAAGGCCATGCTGCAAATGGCTAGACATGACTACTGCCTGTGCACACAGGGAGCTCAGGAAATGCCTCATAGTAAGGCTCTGTAAAACCATATGACAAGTGTCCAATCCAAGTACGACCAGTATTTGTTTACTTTAAAACAAAAATGCTGAAAGCTACAAATGATGAGGAATGTCATGACCAGTCCATAGGTTTACTTCAAAACAATATTTTAACACAGTTAAAATAGCACAGCAGAATTGATATAAAACTAAGTTGTTCTTCGACAAAAAGGAAACGAAAGCTGGGCCACTTTGCTCAAAGCAAATTCATTCAGTAGAACATTGAATTAATTTGATGCATTTATTCATTTCTCTGCATGGTATTCTACTTTAATAGTCCTCCCAAATGCCCCAATTATTTCACAGTCCATACCACTGAGTAATATAATAATAATAATAATAATATTATATGCCTTTTAACAGACCCTTTTATCCAAAGCGGCTTAATTTCCTATGGGACCTCACCTGATGAAGATTATATTGGACCAATCAGCTATTGTTGATTATTTTTGTGGTTTGTCCACTGTGTTTTCTGTTCTTTGAATGACTGTGTAAACAACAGGAAGGGAACTAGACGGTAGGCTCCTTCTCTAGAATACCAGAATAGGATTGTTGGTGTTGTTGTTGTTTAGTCAGAGGATAAGGTATAATAGGCATGTCCTCCTCTGCAGTGGGATCCTATATGGCTCTACTGCAGGTTAGGGAGGAGTAGGAGATTCTGTTTATAAATGATCTGTTCTCTCTCCCGAAGTCTGAACCAAGCAAACTGATTGTGTATGAGCCTGCTCTGAGTCTGTTCCACTCTGTTCTGTTCCATTCTGTTCTGTTCCGTTCCGTTATGTTCGATTCTGTTCTGCAACGTTATCTTCTGCTCTGTACCATTCTGCTCTGTTCTGCTCTGTTCCGTTCTGTTCTTTTCCATTATTTTTTTATTCTGTTCCATTCTGATGTTTTATGTTCTGTTCTGTTCCATTCTGATGTGTTCTGATCTTTTCTATTCTGTTCTGTTCCATTCTGATCTGTCCTGTTCTCTTCTCTTCTATTCTGTTCCATTCTCTTCTGATCTGTGCAGAATGTGCCTTTATCACATGTCTGAGGCTAACTATCTGACTGTGCTTTTCCTGTCAGTGTCTCAGTGAGCTGGTCTCTACAGTCTCTCCTCTCCCTCTCCTCCCTAATAAGAGCACATTAATGTCTTGGCCGGGTTATTGCTCACTATTCCCCTTTATGAATCTTCAATCCTTATATTGGTGGTGATGAGGCCAGGGGCCTGGGGCCTACCGGCCCCTCAGAAGCTCCTCGTTACCTAGAGAGATAGCAGCTCACTCCCCTATGGCCCCCAGGCTCCAACACATTAATATTTTAGTATGTTGACTTGGCAAAGTGTGCTGAATGGATAGCACACAGCCCATGGCCAGCAAAGGCACCTAAATTGGATCTAATGGGTTGAACTACAGGGAAATATGATGGCAAGCACAATAACCCGGTGATGTGAGGTGTAGGTGTGTTGGATGGAAAGCTAGCAGAGGATGCTTGTTAAGGACTGTCATTCAATAAAAAATACATGTATCTTGTTTGTTGAGATGCACTTTCAAAAGGACAGAAATTAAACACGCTTCTCTCAAACTGGTCCAACCTCGCCTGAGCTAAAAGCCATATTCAATGGACTCCTTTTCCTTTGAAAGAACATCTTACGACACAACAGGGATTGTGAAGAGACACAGAACATTTTAATATATTTTGTATTGTGTATTGTATTAAGTATTGTATTATACATTGTGTTATGTGGTGTTATTATATTGTGTATTTTATTTGTTATTTTGTTTCCTGTGTGGACCCCAGGAAGATTAGCAGCTGTCTTGGAAACAGTTAATGGGGATCCTAATAAAACACAAAATACTTCCATTCCCTGTGAGAACCAAATCGTTACTTCTATTCTCCAAATATACATTCCATGCCTAAATGCACAGTTGAGACATAAAACATGCAGTATGAGTATAAGGGCATTAATTTCATAAACTCTCTGAACAGAAGATCTCTGAAGACATGCTGAATTAAGTATAAGCTGGGGCAGAAGCCCACCATGTCACAAAAAATACTATAGCAGCCACCACAACTATAGCTGTCACACTGGAGAGTGAGGCAGTGCTGAAAATAGGTTGGTCAGAAGAGTTACTGAGAGATACGTACTGTATCTGAGCGATAAGTGAGTAAGATGCAATTTCTATACAAATCCATATATCTTAACTCTCTCAGATCACAGAACACCCATACTAATTCATTTACTGACTAAGAGTGTTAACTAGTATGGAGTTTGAACGCTTGACATAGTGTATTGGACATACTGTAGTGTGCACCCATACTAATTAATTTTCTGACCAAGAGTGTTGACATACAGTGTATTGGACATAGTGCAGCCCTTTCCTGCAGTCAACTGACCAAATCACCCTCTAATGGCCTCAAGGGTGGAATTTTCATAATTTCATAATTAATAAACATTATAAAAATTTAAAATAAATGAAAATCCGTTATTTCTATGTCAAACAGTTTTGTTATATTTCAGTCTTCTGTGAGGTATATACAGTGTAATATTGGGATGCAAAATCTAAATTGAATACATTTCTACTCTATGTCTGACATGGTACAGGTGTCTTCTTCTTTTAAGCCCATAACCATGTGTGTGAGGTGTATACTGTTGTTTCAAAGTAGATTTATTTAAGACTTCCAAGAAGCACTCTGTGTGGCCCTGATTTAGTCCACTGAAATAATTAAACCCTTTCCCTGTGGTTAAACCTGTGAAGTGTGGGATTCTCTCAATGGAGTCAACGGACATCTCTGGTCCCATTGTGAGAGAAAAATAGTTGCCATGGATATGTAAAGTCAGTGTAAAAGGTTGTGTGGGTGAGCCAATCCCCATGGAAGAATTACTGCGTTCTCCACCAGTATTCACCATGGCTATGTCAACATACACAAACACGCATTCAAATCGTTGTTTTAATGCTATTTATTGTGTCACCAAAATGTGACGTATACAGAAGGTTTTGTGCAGACAAGACATCTGAAAAGAACAGAAAGACCCGCACACTGAATATGCTCCCAATTACCACCTTTATTGACAAGGAAGAAAACTGATTACGTTGACATGACATCTCCCAGATCCCCAAAATGCTGATACACTCGATGTCCATAATTAGCCTACAGTCTCAGAAACACAAGTCCTGTTGCCAAAGACATATTATACAGTCTGCCTTAATTAATTGGTTGTGTACGTGCACATTATAAATAGAAACTGAGAAAACACAAACTCCCAAAGCGCAGTGAATCTATCACACCACAGTAGAGTGCTCCTCTAATACCATACAGTGACCAAATGAATGGATTTAATAAGGGAATTATGCAGCATTTATCCATTTCACCCATTGTGAAGTGAAATTTGTAGCACTCAGATCCTAAATTCAGATTTCATTGCACCAGTTGCCAACCACACTGGTCATTAAAACCTCCTGGAGTCAATTGACATACCGGTGGCTCAATCTAAGTAACAACAATTAACCATCAAAATCGGTCAATTTAAGATAGAGATCTGTGTTTTTGTATGGGATGCATCTTAATCCATTACAGCCTCCTATTTCGGCGTTCCGCATCTGCAGTGGAAGGTGGCCGAGCTACAGAGGTGTTTGTCAGACCATGAGACATCCTGAAGATCGGTCTTCTCGCGAAAATGTCTGTAGCGTCTGAACAGTTTGGCTTACTTCACAACTTTTAAAGACCAGACATTGAAATGGGTTTAGAATATTTATTGAGGAAAATGATGTGAGAAAGATTCAGGAGGGGAATGAGAATGGGCCAGATGAAGGATCCAGGGGTGTGGACTCTAGAGTTTGGCTTGGAGTCTCAGGTAGACATCGTCAGGCTGTGGGAGTTAGGCTGCTGTGGTGATGGCAAAGGATGCAATCTCTTGATGAGGCTAGTAAAGCGGAGTGTCGTGCAAGGCGACATGCACTTCAGAACATAGCAAGAATGTTGGTTTGGTCAGGTTTAAGTAGGGTGGCAGTGGTGGAGGGTGATTAGCAATGAGTTAAAGCTTATTCTGTTGAGAAGCTGCGTTCACAGCATCTAGTTAAAGTGTTACAACATGCATGGAGCTGATTGGAAGTTAGTAACAGCTGGTGCTTGTTGAGTTAGTAGGGAGCTGCGTTCAAGGCAACTAGTTAAGCGTTGCATTCAAGTCTGATCCTCTCTCCTAAATATTTGTTCATTCTTATCATAAACTATTATGACCACTCTATGGAAAGGGGAGATTCTCACGAACACAATGGTGTTATTGTTATCCTACGACTCCCATAAGTGTCACAGGACTCGTACTGTAGACCCTCCCCCCCTCAAGTGTCAGGGGTCTCGTCTGAAATCAGTACAGTCGATGTGCCAACTTCTGTTTGCAGCGCCCCAACATGGAAAGGGGAGATTCTCACGAACACAGTGGTGTTCTCCACGTTGCTCTATGAACCCCACGTGTCATGGTACTCGTCTGAATGTAACCAGTACCGTTTAAAAAAAATGGATTATGGAAATATGAGAGGTAGTTTTGTGCATAACCCCAAAAAGTGGTTAAATGTGTAAAAACAAAATATATATATATATTACCTGAGCTTTCTTTTATCTCCTAGATTTAGGAAACACACTTCAAAACATTGTTCCGTATCCTTTACTTTTTGACTGTCTTTTTTGCCATTCAATGCATATCTATGGGCCAAATTCAATACTTTATAACATATTTTTGTTTGTATATTTGATTTGGATACCTAAAAGGGTCCTTTAATCTAATTGTAGCTTTTTAACACAGCGGGGAAGAGAAGGCCATCAGTGCTTCAGGCGTACTGATTCTGCCAAACGTTTTACTGATTGGTTAAAGTCATTATTTGGACAAATAGTCGTTGTAGATCAAAGGACTGGATTCTGCAAGGCAGTAGGAAAGGGGGACACCTAGTCAGTTTTTTATTTTATTTTTATTTCACCTTTATTTAATCAGGTAGGTCAGTTGAGAACAAGTTCTCATTTACAACTGCTACCTGGCCAAGATAAAGCAAAGCAGTGTGACAAAAACAACAACACAGAGTTACACATGGGATAAACAAACATACAGTCAATAACACAATAGAAAAATCTATATACAGTGTGCGCAAATGAGTAGTAAGATTAGGGAGGTAAGTCAATAAATAGGCCATAGTGGCAAAATATTTACAATTTAGCATTAACACTGGATTGATAGATGTGAAGATGATGATGTGGAACTAGAGATAGCGGGCTGCAAAATAACAAAAATAAATAACAATATGGGGATGAGGTAGTTGGGTGGGCTATTTACAGATGGGCTAGTGAGTAGTTTGCAAGCGCTATGACGTAATCGTTTCAAGTTTACAACCAATGTTGGGAGAGTTGTCTGTCTGAAGTGCACCCTCCACGAACTGGCCAAGAAAATCTGACATGATTCCCAAACCTAGTGCTGCTGGTCTGGGATTGCCGAGACCACTCTCTCTCTGAACTGATACAACCACAGAGTCCTGTGTGAACAGTAACCTTAGGCAGAACATAACTCTTCAGGTTGACTCTTAGACCTCCATATCACACAGAGCCGACCTCATGACCACCACCTCTCAGCTATTCATGCCCCCACTTAAGTGTACTACATCCCTGTGTGGTGCCCTTGAGCAAAGCACTTACAGTGGTTGTTACTCTGCTTTCCAAGGACGTCTAAGGGGGAGTTGAGATATGTAAAAATAATATGTATATAATTCACACATGCGTATTAATACACACTTGAATGTGTGAAATAGAACAAATATGAGCACCAATCGAATAAAATTGTATTTGTCACATGCTTGGTAAACAACAGGTGTAGACTAACAGTGAAATGCTTACTTACAAGCCCTTCCCAACAATACAGAGAGAGAAATAATAGAAGCAATAATAAATGCACAATGAGTAGCGATAACCTGGCTATATACACAAGGAACAAGTACCGAGTCCATGTGCAGGGGTACGAGGTAGTTGAGGTAGATAGATAACTAGGAATAAAGTGACTAGTCAACAGGACAGGACAAATAAACAGCAGTGTATGGGATGAGTGAAAAAAGGGTCAATGCAGATAGTTAAATATTTAACCAAATAACTAGCCGGACTATTTAGCAGTCTTATGGCTTGGGGGTATAGTCGGTTAATTGTCCTGTTGGTTCCAGACTTGGTGCATCGGTATCACTTACTGTAGCATAGAAAACAGTCTATCAAATCAAATCAAATGTATTTATATAGCCCTTCGTAAATCAGCTGATATCTCAAAGTGCTGTACAGAAACCCAGCCTAAAACCCCAAACAGCAAGCAATGCAGGTGTAGAAGCACGGTGGCTAGGAAAAACTCCCTAGAAAGGCCAAAACCTAGGAAGAAACCTACAGAGGAACCAGGCTATGTGGGGTGGCCAGTCCTCTTCTGGCTGTGCCGGGTGGAGATTATAACAGAACATGGTCAAGATGTTCAAATGCTCATAAATGACCCAGCATGGTCGAATAATAATAAGGCAGAACAGTTGAAACTGGAGCAGCAGCACAGCCAGGTGGACTGGGGACAGCAAGGAGTCATCATGTCAGGTAGTAGCTGCCCTACCAAGCGATGATGCAGCCAGTTAAGATGCACTAAATGGTGAAGCCGTATAACTTTTTGAGGAGCTAAGGGCCCATGCCAAACTTTGTTGGTGCTTGCCTGTAAGTACATTTGTTTATTGTTTTTCATTTTCATGGTTCTGTAAAATATGAAGAATTTAGTTAGCTATAAGCTACTTTGCATTCGCTTCAGTGCTATTCTCCCTAGGGACACCTAGCTTAGCTATATCAAGCATACAGTTGCATTCTAATAACTTTATTTTATATTTGATTCTAGATTGAGTACGCATTCCTTAATTCGTACATTTAGTGCAGTTATTGTGTAAGACATTCTCTGCTCTATTCTACTGTAACTGAAAACAGGTACTTTGTTTTTGTTGCAGTTTCACACTGTGATTCAAGTAAACTTACAAAATGGCACCCTGCCTCTAAAATAGTTATTTGAATGAGTGTTTAGCTAACTGGATAAGGGCTACTGTTAGCGAGTTTAGTACAGACGCATCAGACACTCCGGTCTTGTCTCAAAGCACTATGATTACCTCCCCGTGCAGAAGGGGTGTGCATCCTTATTAGTCACAGAGGAAATACGTGTTTACGGGAACACACTGTCAAAATGTTTTATCTGAGACTAACGAGAGCTCCCTGTGTACTTTCATTAAACCACTGCCCCTCTATATGAATGTCATTCCTCCCCTTTATATGAATGCCATTCCTCACATCTCAGCCTTATGAGAAATATTACAGTATGATATACCTAACTCGTAGTTGATGTAGTTACAGACAGTGTTTTATTTCTCAAATATCCAACCCTCTTTACCTTTACTCAATGATGATTTTTATGGAATGGTCTGCCTACCCATGTGAGAGACGCAGGCTCGGTTTCAACCTTTAAGTCTTTACTGAAGACATCTCTTCAGTAGGTCCTATGATTGAGTGTAGTCTGGCCCAGGAGTGTGAAGGTGAATGGAAAGGCTCTGGAGCAACAAACCACCATTGCTGTCTCTGCCTGGCTGGTTCCCCTCTCTCCACTTAAGTATGCTCTCTCTAATTCTCTCTTTCTTTCTCTCTCTCGGAGGACCTGAGCCCTAGGACCATGCCTCAGGACTACCTGGCATGATGACTCCTTGCTGTCCCCAGTCCACCTGGCCATGCTGCTGCTCCAGTTTCAACTGTTCTGCCTGCGGCTATGGAACCCTGACCTCTTCACCAGACGTGCTACCTGTCCCAGACCTGCTGTTTTCAACTCTCTAGACACAGCAGGAGCGGTAGAGATACTCTCAATGATCGGCTATGAAAAGCCAACTGACAGGGTAGCCTAGTGGTTAGAGCATTGGGTACAAATCTGCTGTTCTGCCCCTGAACAAGTAGTTAACACACTGTTCCCAGGCCGTCATTGAAAATAAGAATTTGTTCTTACCTGACTTGCCTGGTTAAATAAAGGTAAAATAAAAAATAGTTTAAAAAATTACTCCTGAGATGCTGACTTGTTGCACCCTCGACAACTACTGTGATTATTATTATTTGACCATGCTGGTCATTTATGAACATTTGAACATCTTGGCTATGTTCTGTTATAATCTCCACCCGGCACAGCCAGAAGAGGACTGGCCACCCCTCATAGCCTGGTTCCTCTCTAGGTTTCTTCCTAGGTTCTGGCCTTTCTAGGGAGTTTTTCCTAGCCACCGTGCTTCTACACCTTCATTGCTTGCTGTTTGGGGTTTTAGGCTGTGTTTCTGTACAGCACTTTGATATATCAGCTGATGTAAGAAGGGCTATATAAATACATTTGATTTGATGATAACACTGACTTGATGAACACACACCAGCAATTGCCCACCATAGACCTATATTAATTTTGGCAGGTATAATCATCATTATACTTTATGTAAACAGAACTAATTCATCTTCTAGAGACACACAAACATCCCCTGGATTCCTGTAAAAACCTACCCATCCTTTATTCCTCCCTCCTTCTACGATGTCAGTACAACAGAGACACAAGCCAGCCATAACTCTGATCCATTATATTCACAATTGGACTCTGGGTGAAATGTAATGAAACCTGCCATAGCTAATATATGTTTATGCAGTATCTTAGTCAGTACAACTGCTGCCTGCCAGAAATCACATCCTATCATGACAACGATACTGTGTATACTACCATAAGTTACATGTTACAGTACATACAGGTTTGATTGATCTGAGCCCATTCAGTCTCTGCACTAACACTTTGACAAGCAGTTGACAAGCCTTCCGTTAAAGGAAAGATAGGAGTGTCTATTTTTGGACTTTTAAATAAATGACATACCCATTGATTCTAGATGTCTCACAAGCTTGGTAAAACTGTCTGACCCAAAATATACTCCATTCTTTGAAATATATGTAATTGTAAACAAATATTTTATAACCTCAAAACATGGCTAAAACTATAGTTGTGATGTCATGGACGATCAGTTCTTGCATACTTAGCTCTGTCTATGAATTTGAGAGTGGTTCCATTTCTTTAGCCCCATCCCTCAGCCATTTACCAAACCAGTGACCGGGTGACCCCTTAGGCTTTGTTTAAATAGCACATAACCACCTTACAGTAAATGTATGGGTTTTGTACAAGATGGGCGCCTCATTCCTATACTGTATGACTGGTTGCCTATATATGGTCTAGTTAGTTGGCACCATGCTGTGACGGTGAGACTCAGTGGCAGTCAGTGGCAGTGACTGGGTAAAATCAGTGGGGAAGCCAGAAGAAAAAGCCATATTACAACCTGTTACTAAAGGCAGAGACAATAAGAAGACAGTGGCAGAATAAATGTAACCACACCTTTGTTTCATCACAAAACCAGAGAGCAACCTCTGTCTGGTGAAGTCCACAAAGCATAATGCATGTAACAAAAATTAACATGACCTACAGCATGGTCAAGCAAGTTAATGTTTCCATCATTTTCAGACAGCTAAACAACTATTGATTTAGAACCACAGAGAGTTACCGCAAGTCGTAAAGAAAACAGGAGCTGCCTCCACTATTCTAGCACCATTTCAACTTCGATATTTCAGCATCATAAAATGACCTCTGCTTAGTCTAATAGAGTGACAACGAAAATATATAAAAAACTATTTAGACCAATCAACGTAAGTTAAATATGATGTGGCTGTCCATGTTTCAGATTTGTGTGTGTGTGTGTGTGTGTGTGTGTGTGTGTGTGTGTGTGCGTGTGTGCGCGTGTGCGTGTTCGTGTTAGTGCAAGTAGAATTAAACATGTTGACTCAGCCTACTATGACCGTCATACAGTACACACTTAGTTTTTGTTGTCTTAGGCTACCTAGCTAAAATACTTGCTTGCTAGCCAAATTTCCTTTCATGGTCAATGTCAGCTAAATAACATTAGCTTTATACAGTACATTTAGCTACAGTGGCTGTAGCATTTTTCCTATTTTGTTGCCTTACAACCTAGAATTAGAAACGATTTTTGGGTGGTTTGTATCATTTGATTTATAAAACAACTGAAAACTTCAGCGTGCATAACTATTCACCCCCCCCAATTCAATACTTTGTAGAGCCACCTTTTGCAGCAATTACAGCTGTAAGTCTCTTGGAGTATGTCTCTATAAAATTGGCAAATCTAGCCACTGGGATTTTTGCCCATTCTTCAAGGCAAAACTGCTCCACCTCCTTCAAGTTAGATGGGTTCCGCTGGTGTACAGCAATCTTTAAGTCAACATTGTGTCAATCTGATTACTTATATCAAAATCCTTAGCTGACATCTAGGCATTGGGTGTGTCTAGGCCTTTCCAAGACATTTAAATGTTTCCCCTTAAACCACTCAAGTGTTGCTTTAGCAGTATGCTTAGGGTTATTATCCTGCTGGAAGGTGAACTTCTGTCCCAGTCAAAAAATCTCTGGAAGACTCAAGAATTTCTCTGTATTTAGTACCATCAATCATTCCTTCAATTCTGACCATTTTACCAGTCCCTGCCAATGAAAAACATCCCCACAGCTTGATGCTGCCACCAACATGCTTCACTGTGGGGTGATGAGAGGTGTTGGGTTTGCGCCAGACATTTTTGACATGATGGTCAAAAAGCTAAATTTTAGTCTCATCTGACCAGAGAACCTTCTTCCATATGTTTGGGGAGTCTCTCACATGCCTTTTGGCGAACACCAAACGTGTTTGCTTATTTTTTTCTTTAAGCAATGGTTTTTGTCTGGCCACTCTTCTGTAAAGCCCAGCTCTGTGGAGTGTAAGGCTTAAAGTGGTCCTTTGGACAGATACTCCAATCTCTGCTGTGGAGCTTTGCAGCTACTTAATAGTTATCTTTGATCTCTTTTGCCTCTCTGATTAATGCCCTCCTTGCCTGGTCCATGAGTTTTGGTGGGCGGCCCACTCTGGCAGGTTTGTTGTGGTGCCATATTCTTTCCATATTTTAAATAATATATTTAATGTTGCTCCATGGGATGTTCAAAGTTTTGGAATGCTTTTTATAACCCAACCCTGATCTGTACTTCTCCACAATTTTGTCCCTGACCTGTTTGGAGAGCTCCTTGGTCTTCATGGTGCCGCTTGCTTGGTGGTGCCCCTTGTTTAGTGGTGTTGCAGAATCTGGGGCCTTTCAGAAGAGGTGTATACAGTGGGGCAAAAAAGTATTAAGTCAGCCACCAATTGTGCAAGTTCTCCCACTTAAAAAGATGAGAGAGGACTGTAATTATCATCATAGGTACACTTCAACTATGACAGACAAAAATGAGAAAAACAAATCCAGAAAATCACATTGTAGGATTTGTAATTCATTTATTTGCAAATTGCACTGTTTTGCTGTTTTACAGAGGGGCACTGTATCTCCGTTGAGATACAGTATATGCAGCCTCTTGCGAATTGAAACGCAGACATATATATATATATGTATATATATATATGTATATATTTTTGTTCGTTTTTTGGGGAAGCCTGGCTTCCCTTGGCATCCATGAATACACATCAGTGGGGGGCAGAGACATAGAGAGGCCTCTGTACTACACTGATTAGTCTTCATTCCATGATGAGAGAGGAGCAATCACCATGTGTGTCTAATGCTTTATTCCCCCTCTGATTTCTACTGCCTCTGAGAGACATCCATTGTTTATGTGAGAGCAACAAGGAGACTGGACGAGAGCTACAGGTCTTTTTTCTTTAGTCTGTTAGTTGCCATAGACGACAAGCAAGCAGACTCATATGGGGAATGGAAAAGCTATCTACTTTTTCCCTCAGCATGTAGCCACAACTGTTGCTGCTCGGCAGCTCTACTATTGGAGTGAACAATAAACAGCTGGGCATAGTGACATCTAAATAGTCTTTCAAAATGTACACTCCAAATTGCTCATCAAAAATACAATATAAAGAATCTCAAGTTATTTCCTGATGGAGATACAGGTGTCTGTATCCACTACCATTGCAGTCTATCAGTAAACAGCTGAAGATTCCAAGGACAAGGCACCAGTGATAGTACTCTGTATATATTCTACATACCAATGAAGCTTGTCTTTTCTTTCACTCACTTCCTGAACCCAAATGCCAAGAGTTTAAAAGGCTGCCTTGTTTAGGACTAAGCTCTCGTCTCATCTCATCTCATTGGCCTGATCATCAAAAACCCTATCCACTTCTTACACTCCTAAAACGGTTTCTTCGGCTGTCTCCATAGGATAACCCTTTGAAGGACCCTTTTTTTTGAGGTTGAACCCTTTGGTTCCAGGTAGATCTCTTTTGGGTTCCATGTAGAATCAAAAAGGATTCTCCTATGGGGACAGCCGAAGAACCCTTTTTTTTGTAAGAGTGTATACATCTGTTATCAACATCAACTGAATCACTGTATCAGTTTTTGGTGCTGTTTGTTGTCATAATGGCTTAAGACCTTGAAGAACTTGGCCAAACTTTGAGAGTAGCCTCTCCATCACAGCATCGACTGATTGACATATCCACAGTGAGGGGGAACAGATCCCCTTTGTTCCTGTAAGGCAGCTGGGAGAAGCTAAGCCTTCAGAAAATCCTCCCTAATGAACAAACGCACATGCCAAAGGCTCCAGGGACCTCTGATTAATCACATCATAATGATCAGTGAATTTACTGTTAGCACGGCACCATTAGACGACGGCAGGAACACTTAGAAAAAAGGGTTATTCGGCTGTACCCATAGGAAAACCCCTTTTGGTTCCAAGTAAAACACTTTTTGGTTCCAGATAGAACCCTTTTGCGTTCCATGTACCAGAGGTGTGGACTCGAGTCACAAATATGATGACTTGCAACTCTACTTGAACACCAATGACTCGTGACTTGAATTGGACTTGAGCCTTATGACTTGACCTGACTTGATACCCTCCTCAAGCCCAAACATTAAAAATGATGCTATTAAAAAAATTACAGACGGAGGCGCAACAGTTTCCAACTTTGTTCGACATTTGAAGCTGCACAAATAACATTAAGTCATGGCTAATATAGATGACAGCTATATATTTTATTACTTTACTAGTGTATCATGTAGGTTAACGTAACGTTAAATCAATGAGCCTCCACACAGTCAGTCAGCGCGGGAACGTGATTATTGCACCCAAGATTGAGCTACAACTGGCTAGTCAGTTGGTAGCCTAAATCCTGTCTGATGTTACTGCTGTTCTTAAATCCATTGACATACGTTAGACTACTGTAACCACACAGAGAGAGTGTGTGTGTGTGTGTGTTAAGGTTGGGTGGTTGTGTACAAGCCTACATCGCCCGATTGCGCACCATAGCGGTCACTATGTGGGGGTGTCTTATGTATTTCCATGGAAATATAAAGTTTATTTGGAAAGTAATAAATATATAGATATTTTTAAAAGCATTCATTATTTGCGTAAATGTAATATACTAACTATTACTCTTGTTAAAAATATGAAATGGTATTACATTTGGTGAAGTGCACATTATGACTTGTTTTGGACTTAAAACTCTAAGTTTAGGACTTGAGACTTGAGACTTGACTCGGATTTGCCTGTCTTGACTTGGGACTTGAGTGCTAAGACTTGAGACTTACTTGTGACTTGTAAAATAATGACTTGGTCCCACCTCTGCCATGTACAGTAGAACCCTCTGTGGAAATGGGTTCTACAGCACATACACACGAACAGCTGGCACACACAAACAAACATATTTTAAATACTTTATTTGAATCCACAAATCACATTAGAGTTAAACGATTCAAACCATTCAAATGACAGATACAGTATGTTGACACTTATGGATACAGAAAGCATCTTCTCCAGACAGATAGGCTGCCCATGACAGAGCAGTACCTCGATAGCTCCTTTGCCTTTGTCCTATGCAGGCCTGCAATCTGAAGGCCACATACATTACTGTCAGCCTATGTACTAGGGACTCCCTGAATCCAGCACCACAAGTTAGCCCTGATAACCAAGGCTGTTGTTTTATTTAACCCCGTTTTCTCCCCAATTTCGTGATATCCAATTGGTAGTTACCGTCTTGTCTCATTGCTGCAACTCCCATACGGACTCGGGAGAGGCGAAGGTCGAGAACCGTGCGTCCTCCGAAATACAACCTACCAAGCCGTACTGCTTCTTGACACAATGCCCACTTAACCCGAAAGCCAGCCGCACCAATGTGTCAGATGAAACACTGTGCATCTGGCAACCGTGTTTGCGTGCACTGTGCCCGGCCCGCCACAGGAGTCACTAGTGCGCGATGGGACAAGGACATCCCTGCCGGCCAAACCCTCCCCTAACCTAAACGAATTTAGGATAATTATGTGCCGCCCCATGGGTCTCCCGGTCGCGGCTGGCTGCGACAGAGCCTGGACTCGAACCCAGAATCTCTAGTTAGCACTGATAACCAAGGCTTCTCAATAAAGTAGAATGTAGACCTTTAGGAAAGTATGGTTCATGGAAAAAAACACGCAAAAAAACATATAGCAGAGGCTGGAGAATGAAAAGCATATTTTACTAGAAATCTATGACATTTTTGAAGTTAATACCTTTATAAAAGTTATTTCTTTGATATCTTACATGTTGAATAGCTAGGGTACATGAAAAAGGCCTTAATTTGCTAATTTACTTATTTTACAACCAGCTGACATTTACTGTCCTTTCCCCTAATTAGCTTAGAGACTAAAGGTCAGACATGGTGCTTTACAAAGTGACAAATCAATGCTGGGATTACTGTGCAACTCAGAGGGAATAGAGTTGTGGGGTTTTTATATTTGTTAACCATTCTTGATCCATGTAAGTCCATTGAGAACAAAAACATTTAATTGAAGGCCTTGTCAAGAGGCTTTAAACACAGCAATAAGGTACCAACATTTTACATAGATTACAAACTGGGTTCTAAAGAATAAACTAGTGGAGAAAGCATGAATCATAGCAGAATATAAACGTTTTTGATTTAGGGACAAAGAACATACAATAATGATGTAGACTGTAACAATAATGATGTAGACAGTAACAAAAAGACAAAGTGTCAGATGATCAAAGCTCTACTTGAAGACTTAACATTGAACGTATCCTTCATCACGCTGAATATCCACGACTGAGCATTTAATAACAAAAAACCTTGAACGATTGATTTACCACAATGTCTGTGTTTGTATTGCTTGTTCCATCACTTGCTCTGCAGGAAACGATAGGACGCGCTGTAATGCGAGGACAATAGTGGGGGGTGGGTAGGCAGAACGGACATTCATTGTGCATTGAGAAATAATTGAGCGCCGTCAAAGCCATTCATTCAAGACCTTGACGAGCGCAGCTCTGTAATTCAGCACCACAGTCTAGTGAACAGCGCACAACGAAGGATAGCGAATGCCAGTGGATGGATTCAAACAGTGGCACAGTATTTCCACACTTTATATTCAAACTAAAGTCATATTTCAGAGTAAAACTTAGTTGGATAAAGCTTTTCTCCACTCTCCGCGTGCGTGATGCCGGTGTATGCAAAAAGTGCTCTTTGGGATGACTCTCTGCTCCCGGCACCGGGGATCGGGGTCTAGATAGGCGTTAGGAGTGGTGTGGAGCTGCGGAAGAGCCCCTCCATTCAGAAGGATGCTGGTGGGAAATGCCTGGAGACAGAGAGGACGAGATTTGTCGAAAGGCTCTAGAACTGCTGTCGGATCTATGTTCTAGGGGCGAAGTGCAAAACGACAATTGTGTGGATTTCATATACTATTTTCGAGATCTTGCCAGACCGAGATACTCAGACTCAGGTATGTTGTGCAATAATGTGAAATACAACATTTTGATTTAGCTATAACAATGAGATAGATTCTGTACAGGATGGAGAGATTTAAAACTTCTCAATTACTCAATCTCAGAATTTTTAAATCATCCACACTTTTGAAAAGAGCGTTATAATAGCAAATTCGGCAGTTTTAAAACATTTTGCAAGACACTTTTTTCCAGTGAAAAGTGAGGTTTAGAAACGTGTTGCATAGTAGTCTATATCAATATTATCCAGAACTGGATAGCAGTCTATAGTGCATTTCCTTTTAAACAATGTAAACTACTTAGGCAAATGTCATACACTTAGGCTAGTGAATTCTCTGGTTAAATCAAAAAATCAAAAATAATGATAATATCCTTCAAGAGTTTGCCTGTGTTCATCAAGGCGTCTACAGCAGCACAAAATGAACGTTTAATTTGTGTGTGTTTTGACAGAGTGGAGGGGATAGGAGCCCCACCCATTTACCACTGCCCAGATAACATAATGCTTTGAAGTTCTTGCTCCCTAGGTCACACAACCATCCAGTGACAGCAGCACTCGACATTATTCTGTTATATTCTAAAGGTTAATTTGACTGTTTATTTATTATTTATTTCAGCTGTATATTGACTTGACAACTAAATTACCATTAAGTGACAAATAGTGATGATTGATCAAATGGAAATGTTGTTGGTACCTCAGTCCAACCACCACACACTATCAAGTCACAGACCAGAGTGGTATGTGAGGTCTCTTGTTACACCATAGGTTAGCTACTGGGCTTGACTGATGCGTTTATTAAACATGTTACAAATTCCATTAAACATGCATGATCCTACAGAAGTTCTGCTAACAGATCTTTTCCCGGTTACTCTGTGACCTATTTACTGCAGTTGCTCCACAAAAGCAACGTTTTATAGATGTAAAACTATTAAAACCACCCAGGAAAGGGTGGGAACTAGTTTTGACCCTCCCATGTTGCCATCCATATCTGAATAATAGAGGACCACTATGAAACTTGATGCTTTGGTTTTGGTCAGGTCCACTTGTGGAAAGAGTCTAATCTGGTCTGGACAGTTACAAATAGGATTTTTAGACGGAAAATAAGTGGCCATAAAGCTGCATAAACTGCTGGTATGAAATGCCTACGGGCAATGGACTGATGAGAAAAGTCCATATCACATCCTCTGGTAATATACATCCAAATCCATCAAGGGCAGAGATGAGGTTAAGGAAACTTCTCTTTCTGTGATTCTCACACAATCTTCTCGTGCTTAACAGAGCCTCTTTCTGTGGCAGTGGGATAGCATTGTCAGTAACCAGTAGCTTTCTGTGGATCCAGCAATCTGTTACTGCAGCCCTTCTAGGGGAAAAACAATCAATCGGTTCTAAAGGTCCCTCTCTCTCTAGTCTCTCAATCCCCCATATCAAAATGACCTCTCACCTTTGCAATTGTGACTTATTGACATAATGTTGGTGGTGCTGCTGCTGTAGGTTTATTGAACCATCAAATCAAATCAAATTGTATTTGTCACATACACATGGTTAGCAGATGTTAATGCGAGTGTAGCGAAATGCTTGTGCTTCTAGTTCCGACAATGCAGTGATAACCAACAAGTAATCTAACTAACAATTCCAAAACTACTGTCTTATACACAGTGTAAGTGGATAAAGAATATGTACATAAGGATATATGAATGAGTGATGGTACAGGGCAGCATACAGTAGATGGTATCGAGTAAAGTATATACATATGAGATGAGTATGTAGACAAAGTAAACAAAGTGGCATAGTTAAAGTGGCTAGTGATACATGTATTACATAAGGATGCAGTCAATGATATAGAGTACAGTATATACGTATGCATATGAGATGAATAATGTAGGGTAAGTAACATTATATAAGGTAGCATTGTTTAAAGTGGCTAGTGATATATTTACATCATTTCCCATCAATTCCCATTATTAAAGTGGCTGGAGTTGGGTCAGTGTCAATGACAGTGTGTTGGCAGCAGCCACTCAATGTTAGTGGTGGCTGTTTAACAGTCTGATGGCCTTGAGATAGAAGCTGTTTTTCAGTCTCTCGGTCCCAGCTTTGATGCACCTGTACTGACCTCGCCTTCTGGATGATAGCGGGGTGAACAGGCAGTGGCTCGGGTGGTTGATGTCCTTGATGATCTTTATGGCCTTCCTGTAACATCGGGTGGTGTAGGTGTCCTGAAGGGCAGGTAGTTTGCCCCCGGTGATGCGTTGTGCAGACCTCACTACCCTCTGGAGAGCCTTACGGTTGAGGGCGGAGCAGTTGCCGTACCAGGCGGTGATACAGCCCGCCAGGATGCTCTCGATTGTGCATCTGTAGAAGTTTGTGAGTGCTTTTGGTGACAAGCCAAATTTCTTCAGCCTCCTGAGGTTGAAGAGGCGTTGCTGCACCTTCTTCACGACGCTGTCAGTGTGAGTGGACCAATTCAGTTTGTCTGTGATGTGTATGCCGAGGAACTTAAAACTTGCTACCCTCTCCACTACTGTTCCATCGATGTGGATAGGGCGGTGTTCCCTCTGCTGTTTCCTGAAGTCCACAATCATCTCCTTAGTTTTGTTGACGTTGAGTGTGAGGTTATTTTCCTGACACCACACTCCGAGGGCCCTCACCTCCTCCCTGTAGGCCGTCTCGTCTTTGTTGGTAATCAAGCCTACCACTGTTGTGTTGTCCGCAAACTTGATGATTGAGTTGGAGGCGTGCGTGGCCACGCAGTCGTGGGTGAACAGGGAGTACAGGAGAGGGCTCAGAACGCACCCTTGTGGGGCCCCCGTGTTGAGGATCAGCGGGGAGGAGATGTTGTTGCCTACCCTCACCACCTGGGGGCGGCCCGTCAGGAAGTCCAGTACCCAGTTGCACAGGGCGGGGTTGAGACCCAGGGTCTCGAGCTTGATGATGAGCTTGGAGGGTACTATGGTGTTGAATGCCGAGCTGTAGTCGATGAACAGCATTCTCACATAGATATTCCTCTTGTCCAGGTGGGTTAGGGCAGTGTGCAGTGTGGTTGAGATTGCGTCGTCTGTGGACCTATTTGGGCGGTAAGCAAATTGGAGTGGGTCTAGTGTCAGGTAGGGTGGAGGTGATATGGTCCTTGACTAGTCTCTCAAAGCACTTCATGATGACGGAAGTGAGTGCTACGGGGCGGTAGTCGTTTAGCTCAGTTGCCTTAGCTTTCTTGGGAACAGGAACAATGGTGGCCCTCTTGAAGCATGTGGGAACAGCAGACTGGTATATGGATTGATTGAATATGTCCGTAAACACACCGGCCACACCGGCGCAGCTGGGGATGCCGTCTGGGCCTGCAGCCTTGCGAGGGTTAACACGTTTAAATGTCTTACTCACCTCGGCTGCAGTGAAGGAGAGACCGCATGTTTTCGTTGCAGGCCGTGTCAGTGGCACTGTATTGTCCTCAAAGCGGGCAAAAAAGTTATTTAGTCTGCCTGGGAGCAAGACATCCTGGTCCGTGACTGGGCTGGGCTTCTTCTTGTAGTCCGTGATTGACTGTAGACCCTGCCACATGCCTCTTGTGTCTGAGCCGTTGAATTGAGATTCTACTTTGTCTCTGTACTGACGCTTAGCTTGTTTAATAGCCTTGCGCAGGGAATAGCTGCATTGTTTATATTCGGTCATGTTACCAGACACCTTGCCCTGATTAAAAGCAGTGGTTCGCGCTTTCAGTTTCACGTGAATGCTGCCATCAATCCACGGTTTCTGGTTAGGGAATGTTTTTATCGTTGCTATGGGAACGACATATTCAACGCACGTTCTAATGAACTCGCACACCGAATCAGCGTATTCGTCAATATTTTTATCTGACGCAATACGAAACATGTCCCAGTCCACGTGATGGAAGCAGTCTTGGAGTGTGGAGTCAGCTTGGTCGGACCAGCGTTGGACAGACCTCAGCGTGGGAGCCTCTTGTTTAAGTTTCTGTCTGTAGGCAGGGATCAACAAAATGGAGTCGTGGTCAGCTTTTCCGAAAGGGGGCGGGGCAGGGCCTTATATGCGTCGCGGAAGTTAGAGTAACAATGATCCAAGGTTTTACCACCCTGGTTGCGCAATCGATATGCTGATAAAATTTAGGGAGTCTTGTTTTCAGATTAGCTTTGTTAAAATCCCCAGCTACAATGAATGCAGCCTCCGGATAAATGGTTTCCAGTTTGCAAAGAGTTAAATAAAGTTTGTTCAGAGCCATCGATGTGTCTGCTTGGGGGGGGGGATATATACGGCTGTGATTATAATCGAAGAGAATTCTCTTGGAAGATAATGCGGTCTACATTTGATTGTGAGGAATTCTAAATCAGGTGAACAGAAGGATTTGAGTTCCTGTATGTTTCTTTCATCACACCATGTCTCGTTAGTCATGGGGCATACGCCCCTGCCACTCTTCTTACCAGAAAGATGTTTGTTTCTGTCGGCGCGATGCGTGGAGAAACCCGTTGGCTGCACCGCCCCGGATAGCGTCTTCCCAGTGAGCCATGTTTCCGTGAAGCAGAGGACGTTACAGTCTCTGATGTCCCTCTGGAATGCTACCCTTGCTCGGATTTCATCAACCTTGTTGTCAAGAGACTGGACATTGGCAAGAAGAATGCTAGGGAGTGGTGCGCGATGTGCCCGTGTCCTGAGTCTGACCAGAAGACCGCTACGTTTCCTCTTTACGAAGTCGTTTTTTTGGGGGGTCGCTGCATGGAATCAATTCCGTTGACCTGTTTGTAAGGCAGAACACAGGATCCGCGTCGCGGAAAACATATTCTTGGTCGTACTGATGGTGAGTTGACGCTGATCTTATATTCAGTAGTTCTTCTCGACTGTATGTAATGAAACCTAAGATGACCTGGGGTACTAATGTAAGAAATAACACGTAAAAAAACAAAAAACTGCATAGTTTCCTAGGAACGCGAAGCGAGGCGGCCATCTCTGTCGGCGCCGGAAGTAATGACATGACAGTCAGTGTGCTTCCCTAGAGGAACTAGACAACTGTTTAATGAATGACCACAACCTGGACTTCCCCTCTCTATGGATGAGTAGCAGACTAATATAAACAACACAATGGGTCTAATGGGAGAGCCAATATGACACACTGCCTACAGGCCTGTATGGTGTAGGAGTCTACAGGCCTGTATGGTGTAGGAGTTCTATAATGAGACCACAAGGGGGCAGCTAGGACCCTCAGAGGGCCATTTATCCCCAAAGTATCTCAACTTCATGAAAATCTAAACTTTAGTAGATCAAAACCTACTGAGTGTTGTGGATGTGTACAGATCTGTGAGGACGATGAATATTATAAAACATTATATAGAACTGATGTGATCATTCAGTGATGAAATCCCTACACTCCTAAAAAAAAGGTTCTATCTAGAACCAAAAAGAGTTCTTCGGCTGTCCCCATAGGAGTAAAACATTGAAGAACCCCTTTTGGCTCCAGGTAGAACTCTTTCCACAGAGGGTTGTACATGGAACCCAAAAGCGTTCTCCCATGGGGACAGCCGCAGAACCCTTTTGGATCCCCTTTTTCCAAGAGTGTACTCTCAACAGAATGAGGCACTTCAAAAAGCTTCTTAGGAACATGTTTATGTTCATGCCTGTCTCCTGTTTCTGTAGTGTGAGGCAGCTTGATGTACAAACACAGCCCCTGGACAGGAAGCTGCTCTATCACAGGGCCTTACCCTTAATCTATTTCCTTAATGCTGAGTGCCAAGCAGAGAGGCACTTGGTCCCATTTTTACAGTCTTGTGTATGTCTCGGCTCCGCATCGAACTCCCAACCTTCTCATTTCAGGGCTCACAAGATCACTGAGTTGGTCTCTGTCTTCCGCATACTTCCTGCATTAAACTTCACGTCACAGTGGTTCTCAATCTAATCTTTCTTGCTATAGCCCATGTAATGTTAGTGATTATCCAACATTTCTTCATCAAAATCTCAGGTTTAAATCAGAGGTTTGTCAGCTTGATTGTTACTTTAGCACCCACTGAATGCAATAAGTGAATGGTTTTGATGCAGCATCCATGTGAAGTGTCAAAGTATCAGTAATAATTGATCAATCAGTAAACATGTATTCACTAACAGCAGGAGATACACTTGGACACCACTGTTTTGGTAGAAGGCTGAGGGATGGGGCTGGAGTAGCTTCCCTGGAGGTATTGCAATGCAAGACTAGGGCTGGAGAAATGTAGCCACTTTCAAATTCATAGACAGAGCTATGGATGCAAGGAATGAGCCTCCATGATATAAAAAAAATACAGTTTTAACTATGTTTTGAGGCTATGCAATGTTTGTTTACATTTACGTTGTTTAACCCTTCCTTTATGTTTCAGGTCAAATTGACCCAGAACAGAAATACTATTTTACGTAACTTTTTCCACTATGACCCTTCATCTACTTACCGAAATATGGTTCTCAAACTGGTAAAACAATTAATTAATTAATGAATACAAAATTAGTGACATACATGATATTCTGGGTAAATTTGACCCGCAATTTGACCCCTGCAATTTGACCCCCGCAATTTTACCTTGACATTGTTCTACCGGAAATAACCTTGGTCTAGAAACAAGCTGCTTTCTGCACAGGAATGGTGCTGATCACATATAAACTGTGATGAGCAACACTTAATCTGAAGTCAATTTGAAGTAGATTTGACCTTGACATCAACCTTTGACCTTTATGCTAGAAACAGATGATCTTCTGTGCAATAAAGATCTATCCATGATGATCACAAGGATGTAAGTATGTTTTCCCTGTGATGTTCAGAGGCCGAGGGGACAGTGGCCTGAAGTTTGGCAAATAAATAGTAAAAAAATGTCATGAATGTCATAAAATAGTTCCCAATACAGTATTTCTCAAGACTGTTGGTGCCTTTACATTTGATTGTTTTTACACACATAATTTATAAGCAGGGGTTGGAACCGGTTCAAGGAACAGAACCGAAAACCATAAAATAAAAAATAAAACTAGGAACAGAACCGGAACCGAGAACAAAAGTGATCTATACTGTTCCGGAACAGAAAAAGCATGGGAACTGGTAATAATAATGTTATTTTACATTCCAGTGATTTTTTTCTTTAAAAAAAACATAAAGCACCTATGCAAAGCCCTGACTTTGTCACTCAGAAAC
This sequence comes from Oncorhynchus keta, assembly GCF_023373465.1. NCBI lineage: Eukaryota > Metazoa > Chordata > Actinopteri > Salmoniformes > Salmonidae > Oncorhynchus > Oncorhynchus keta. Next base: position 43,536,124 of record NC_068437.1, on the reverse strand, counting down.
GTGTATTCCAGTGTCTTCATGCCTGACAGCTGAAAATCTTTGCCAGTGTGTGTGTAGGTTACCTGACCCTCCCCATGCCCCTCCCCCTCCCTCAGAAGCATAGTCTGTGGGGGGTATTTTTGTAATAATAATGTATATTCTTTTTGTTTTTGCTCAATCCCATGCCTACGCCCCTGGTGCTACTCTGCACACACAAGCTTGTTAGTTAGCTAGCTAGCTCTGGTCTAGCTCTCGTCAGCTCTAGGTGGTATTATGTGTAATGTAATGGAACTGAGAGTCATGATAAAGGGCTAGCTCTGGTCAAAATGTTAGTTAAGCCAACTCAAAGACATCCAAAGTTCCTTCATAGAAGCGCTCCTCTGTAGATACAATTCTGTGGACCTAATCCAGATAATGCATGTCATAACAACAAGATGCCCAGTGCATCATGCACAGTGCTCTCCTCACCCACTAATTTCTGTTGCATCTCTCATCCTACACTACACTTGTCTGTCCACTGCATGTAGATAGCCTGCCCTGCTCCATAGAAACCTGCTCTATCCATTTGTGAAGTAATTTCATGTCGAGCTATGATTTCAGAGGTTTAAAAATTAACAGAAATAACAATATAAACTGTTACTTTTTTGGGGTTCGAATCTGTTCAGAACTGTATTTCTCTGGTCAGAACAGTGGAACTGAACAAAAAAAATGATGGTTCTGTTCAGAACAAGACAATTGGTAAATCATTTCGGTTCAAACACCTGTTTATAAAATATTGTATTGAAATATGTGAGAAAATGTGTGATTCCATAAACTGTCAGACACTAATTTGATAGTTTAGCAGACATACTGTAAATAAATAATATTTCAAACATTCTTTGACAGAATGTGGATCTTGAATTGTAGGAGTGTTTTTTGTCATTTTAACCTTGGCTTCTTTTAAAAGCTGTTTTCACACATTGCTCTCATAGCCTATCTGAGCTTCTGCCTGTCTGAAATGGAACACAGGGTCTATTATGCTTACAGTGTGAAATATCAGAGAGGTTCAATTCATTTATATGGATAGACCCTATCAAGGGCACCACATGTTGTTCCACCATAACGTGTTCTCTAATCCACAGTATGAGCAAACGCAACCATAGCAGGGCTGCCTAATTAGTACATTATATCCCCTACACAGCACATTGAATACACATAGTCCTATACATACTGGATATACAATTATAAAAAATGATTTGCACATGTGAAATCAGCATGTCTACACATTTTGGTTGTGTGTGTGTGTGTGTGTGTGTGTGTGTGTGTGTGTGTGTGTGTGTGTGTGTGTGTGTGTGTGTGTGTGTGTGTGTGTGTGTGTGTGTGTGTGTGTGCTAGTGATGGGTGGTTGCTGGGTGGTTGATTAATACAATATTAATTATTAAAATAATTAAGCTAGTGCTAATTAAACATGTCAGTCAGTGTTCCTTTGAGAAAGTTTTTAACTTCAACCCTGTGTCGTGTTTGTAATGAATTGAGCTGCAGATTTAATTAGAGGCAGTGGTATTTAGAGCACATTATATTGATTGCACCTTGTCAGTTTTAGGATAGGAAGAGCAGATTTGTCCCAGGAGGGCTGGGAGTTTGGTGGGACAACAACTTTCATACATTCAATTAGCAAGGGAGAGTAATGATAAAGGGCTAGCTCTTTATCATTCTGCTTCCAAACTCCTCATATAGTGTCCTTGATTTCTTCTCTTTTTAGAACAGCCAAATTTAAACATACCAAAGATCGTCAAAATAGCAGACAACCAGATGAGCGAATCCTCAAAAACTGGTCCCACAATGTCTGGGCATGCCATCTATCTATGGCTTAGTGCAGAAGCCCCAGTTGGTCTCCAGTGCAGTATGTGGGCCAGCCCAATGAGCCCATGGATCCCTGGTTGCACACTGTGAATGTGTACTGCAGAGCTGCAAAGCCCAACCAGGATGGAGTGGTGGGAGGAATAACTCAACACCAAATGAGGCTACATTCCCCTCCACTGCTCTAGATAATCAAAGGGAAGTATGGCCGAGAGACAGTGTACACAATAGATCTGATTGGAAGCTATGGCAGTTGCAGGACACTGACAGGGGCTTATTGACTGTGGACCAAAAGCCCTAGGTGTCTGTATACCCTGATTCACAATGACTGGGGAGGGGAGACACTACATTAACATTTTAGTAGACGCCCTTATCCAGAGCAATTTACAGTAGTGAGTTCATACATTTTCTCGTACTGGTTCCCATTGAAATCGAACCCACAAACCCTGGTGTTGCAAGTGCCATGCACCTACCAACTGAGCCACGGGGGACCACACAGAGACAGGGTGAGCTCATTCATCAGGTAGTGAGATGCTCTTTCTGAGAACTGGAACTTCTACTGATAGCCTGGTGTGTTCCATCTCAGACAAAAGCCTGTTCCCTTTTACTGTCTGTGAGAGGCCATTTGAGATGGGAGGACTTACTGATGAGTTAATGTTGACTGAGCAGAACTCTATAACCTGCTAAAACCCATCTGAGTTTTTCATCCCTTGCTAATGGATACAATTGCAGGCCTCATCTTAAAATCCAGAGGACAATGTCCATAAAATTGTCCTTACGTCTTTCCTTACAGTGATGTTTATGATAAAGTACACATTTTTGTGCAATATCAAGATGAGGAAAACATTGAGAGATATGAAGAAAAGTCAATAACATAAATAATATGTTGATATCAATACAAAAAATATCTTTGTACTAACCCCTGACTTGCCCTAATTCCATCTCTCACAATGGTTCTGTCTGTCCAGATGTTTCGGTGAGCCTGCTGTCACTGTTGGTGACCATCTGTGGCTTGGCTCTTTTCGGAGTCTCACTCTTCTTTTCATGGAAGCTATGCTGGGTGCCATGGTGCGACCGTGGCCTTCCCGAGGGCTTGAAGGATGGCCAGGGGGACCAGCAGCCAGTCCTGATGGAGATGGATGGGGTGGAGAATGAATACAGTGAGGACTGTGTCAAGGAGCCCTCAGGCCTTTTAGCACCAGAGTCAGCCATGAAGATCAGCCACACATCCCCAGACATCCCTCTGGAGGTCCAGTCCAAGCCCAAGGAGAACCACATCCGCCACATTGCCCGCGTGCAGCGCCAGATCACTGAACCCACCTCCTCTGTCCGGTCAGCCCCACAAAACAGAAACAATAACAAGGCAATTCAACTAACCCAGTTGCATTAGGTCTATAGATAGCTAATGATAACTGGTTTCTCTACCCTCTGTAGGCACAACTCATTCCGCCGCCAGATGAACCTGTCCAACCCAGACTTCAACATGGGCCAGTTCCAGAGACAGGAGTCCCTGGCCACTCTGGGCCGGATCAAACCTGAGCTCTATAAGCAGCACTCCGTGGACACGGACGACGGCAGGAGGGCCGACAGCTGCGGCCGGATACACTTCATCCTCAAGTTCGACTGTGACCTGGAGCAGCTCATCATCAAGATCCACAAGGCCCAGGATTTACCGGCCAAGGACTTCACAGGAACCTCTGACCCTTATATCAAAATCTACCTGCTCCCCGACCGCAAGACCAAGCACCAGACCAAGGTTCACCGCAAGACCCTCAACCCCGTATTCGATGAGGTCTTCCTGTTCCCTGTGGCCTACACTGAGCTGCCCACACGCAAACTGCACTTCAGTGTCTACGACTTTGACCGCTTCTCCCGCCACGACATCATTGGCCAGGTGGTGGTGGATAACTTCCTGGACCTAGCAGACTTCCCCAGAGAGACTAAACTCTGTAGGGACATCCAGTACGTCACCTCGGTAAGCTAACCTCTTTATGCCTCTCAATACACTTCATATTGTCTTCGGTACATAGACAAGCAACAATAAATGCACAATTGTGACTTAATGAATTAGTGAATAAGGATACATTATCTAAGAGAGTTTAGTGGGGAGTCACTGTTCCCTAAGAACCACCCCCACCCATGGTGTTAAAAGAGGGCTAACATAAAAATATACTTAGATGGGTGAATAATACATGATCACACCAGGAAACACATGGGGTAGTGACCTACATTTCAGTTGGCAGTAAAGAGGCTGCTTTTACATGAGAGGATACAGAGCTGGAGATTGTCTAGATTATTCACATGGACTACATGGATTACTATAGGGAGTTGTGGCATACTGAAGGTTTCGCCTGTTCCATTGAATCTCACTGGACATGTTAGAAAGGCTCTGGAGGCTTCTACAGTCTCATTGGAGTCTCACTGAAGAAATAAGGACTATGGTGTCATTGAAGGATTGTAAATAGTCTGCAGTCTCAAGGAAGGACTGTAGTCTCAGTGAAATATATACAGCACCAGTCAAAAGTACTCATTCAAGGGGTTTTCTTTATTTTTTACTATTTTCTACATTGTAGAATAATGGTGAAGACATCAAAACTATGAAATAACACATATGGAATCATGTAGTAAGCAAAAAAAAGTGTTCAACAAATCAAAATATATTTTATATTTGAGATTCTTCAAAGTAGCCACCCTTTGCCTTGATGATAACTTTGCACACTCTTTGCATTCTCAACCAGTTCCATGAGGTAGTGACCTGGAATGCATTTCAATTAACAGGTGTGCCTTGTTAAAAGTTCATTTTTAAAGTTAATTTGTAAAAGTATTTTTTTTTCCTGTGGCAGTCCTCATGAGAGCTTGTTTCATAACAGCGCTTGATGGTTTTTGCGACTGCACTTGTTCTGGATTGACTGACCTTCATGTCTTAAATTAATGATGGACTGTCATTTATTTTGGCTTATTTCCAAGAAGTCGTCCTGTCATGTCGTGTCCCTTGTATATATCGTTTCTTTTTCGTTTTTACATATTTTTCTTTGCATATCTTTAAAAACATTTTGCTAAACCTAAGCTTCCAAATACTCTCCTGCAACCCGCCTCACCCAATGTAGCTATTTTTCCTAAGTATTTATATTTACTTCGGAACCGGAACCCCTCAACTGAAGCTAGCCAGCTAACCACCAGCTATGCTAGCGGTCTTCAGCTAACCGGTCATCAGCTAACCTTTAGCTGGGAAAGCTCTCGCCAGCTCGAACAATGCGACGCTAACTAGAGCATAACGGACCTATTTATTTTTTATCCCCAGATTCCCACCGCAAACTGAACATTTTTCAGCTGGATTCTTCACAACTAGCTATCTAGCTAAACCGCAACTCCGGATGATTACTCCTGGCTAGCATTTCCACCCACTTAGCTTGAAGCTAGCCCGGCCAGAGCACCTGTGCTACCACCGTAGCATACTCCTGGGCTACAATACTGGGGCCCACGACCGGTCTATCGATGTAACCGCATGAAGAGGAATAAACAGACTCACGCCATCGCGACGTCCCCCGAAAGGCTAACTCTCTAGCCCTTGCTATCTCCTTGCTTGCTAATTCGGCCTGCTAACTGCGAGCTTGTTTAGCCCTGGTCCGCTAACTGCTACCTTGTTTAACTCCGGCCTACTAACTGTTAGCTTGTTACCACAGGCCTGCTAACCGGCTGAATCGCCGCGTCCCAAACACTCACTGGACCCATATTTACTTTCTATCTCTTTTCGATTTTTCATTTGTTTATACCTTCCGGAAACCTGCCTCACCCAATGTGATACCGAATCGCTATTATTTTTAATTTTTAGAACACACTCAAGAACCTCCAGAAGCTAACCAGCTAACTAGCTACAAGCTATTTAGTCATTGTTCGTTTTTTTAACCTGGATAACACTCGCTAGTCCAGCTTCCCTGCCCATCCACCGCTGCCCCCTGGACTCTGATCACTTGGCTACATAGCTGATGCACGCTGGACTGTCCATTAATCACGGTACTCCATTCTGCTTGTTTGTTTTATCTGTCGGCCCCGTTGCCTTGTCAACGCCATTTTCCCTGCTGTTGTTGTGCTAGCTGATTAGCTGTTGTTGTCTCACCTACTGTTTTAGCTAGCTTTCCCAATTCAACACCTGTGATTACTGTATGCCTCGCTGTATGTCTCTCTCAAATGTCAATATGCCTTGTATACTGTTGTTCAGGTTAGTTAACATTGTTTTAGTTCACAATGGAGCCCCTAGTTCCACTCTTCATACCCCTGATACCTCCTTTGTCCCACCTCCCACACATGCAGTGACCTCACCCATTACAACCAGCATGTCCAGAGATACAACCTCTCTCATCATCACCCAGTGCCTGGGCTTACCTCCGCTGTACCCGCACCCCACCATACCCCTGTCTGCGCATTATGCGCTGAATATATTCTACCATGCCCAGAAACCTGCTCCTCTTATTCTCTGTCCCCAACGCTCTAGGTGACCAGTTTTGATAGCCTTTAGCCGCACCCTCATACTACTCCTTCTCTGTTCCGCGGGTGATATGGAGGTAAACCCAGGCCCTGCATGTCCCCAGGGACCCTCATTTGTTGAATTCTGTGATCGAAAAAGCAGAAGCCTCCTCCCTAAGTTTGTTTTACTCACTGCTTAAGCACACTCTGCTAACCCTGATGTCCTTGCCGTGTCTGAATCCTGGCTCAGGAAGGCCACCAAAAATTCAGAGATTTCCATACCCAACTATAACATCTTCCGTCAAGATAGAACTGCCAAAGGGGGAGGAGTTGCAGTCTACTGCAGAGATAGCCTGCAAAGTAATGTCATACTTTCCAGATCCATACCCAAACAGTTCGAACTACTAATTTTGAAAATTACTCTCTCCAGAAATAAGTCTCTCACTGTTGCCGCCTGCTACAGACCCCCCTCAGCTCCCGGCTGTGCCCTGGACACCATTTGTGAATTGATCGCCCCCCATCTAGCTTCAGAGTTTGTTCTGTTAGGTGACCTAAACTGGGATATGCTTAACACCCCGGCAGTCCTACAATCTAAGCTAGATGCCCTCAATCTCACACAAATCATCAAGGAACCCATCAGGTACAACCCTAACTCTGTAAATAAGGGCACCCTCATAGACGTCATCCTGACCAACTGGCCCTCCAAATACACCTCCGCTGTCTTCAACCAGGATCTCAGTGATCACTGCCTCATTGCCTGTATCCGCTACGGAGCCGCAGTCAAACGACCACCCCTCATCACTGTCAAACGCTCCCTAAAACACTTCTGTGAGCAGGCCTTTCTAATCGACCTGGCCCGGGTATCCTGGAAGGACATTGACCTCATCCCGTCAGTTGAGGATGCCTGGTCATTCTTTAAAAGTAACTTCCTCACCATTTTAGATAAGCATGCTCCGTTCAAAAAAATGCAGAACTAAAAACAGATATAGCCCTTGGTTCACTCCAGACCTGACTGCCCTCGACCAGCACAAAAACATCCTGTGGCGGACTGCAATAGCATCGAATAGTCCCCGCGATATGCAACTGTTCAGGGATGTCAGGAACCAATACATGCAGTCAGTCAGGAAAGCTAAGGCCAGCTTCTTCCGGCAGAAGTTTGCATCCTGTAGCTCCAACTCCAAAAAGTTCTGGGACACTGAAGTCCATGGAGAACAAGAGCACCTCCACCCAGCTGCCCACTGCACTGAGGCTAGGTAACACGGTCACCACCGATAAAGCCATGATTATCGAAAACTTAAACAAGCATTTCTCAACGGCTGGCCATGCCTTCCGCCTGGCTACTCCAACCTCGGCCAACAGTTCCGCCCCCCCCCGCAGCTCCCCGCCCAAGCCTCTCCAGGTTCTACTTTACCCAAATCCATATAGCAGATGTTCTGAAAGAGCTGCAAAACCTGGACCCGTACAAATCAGCTGAGCTTGACAATCTGGACCCTCTATTTCTGAAACTATCCGCCGCCATTGTCGCAACCCCTATTACCAGCCTGTTCAACCTCTCTTTCATATCGTCTGAGATCCCCAAGGTTTGGAAAGCTGCCGCAGTCATCCCCCTCTTCAAAGGGGGAGACACCCTGGACCCAAACTGTTACAGACCTATATCCATCCTGCCCTGCCTATCTAAGGTCTTCGAAAGCCAAGTCAACAAACAGGTCACTGACCATCTCGAATCCCACCGTACATTCTCCGCTGTGCAATCTGGTTTCCGAGCCGGTCACGGGTGCACCTCAGCCACACTCAAAGTACTAAACGATATCATAACCGCCATCGATAAAAGACAGTACTGTGCAGCCGTCTTCATCAACCTTGCCAAGGCTTTCGACTCTGTCAATCACCATATTCTTATCGGCAGACTCAGTAGCCTCGGTTTTTCGGATGACTCCCTTGCCTGGTTCACCAATTACTTTGCAGACAGAGTTCAGTGTGTCTGTCAATCGGAGGGCATGCTGTCCGGTCCTCTGGCAGTCTATGGGGGTGCCACAGGGTTCAATTCTCGGGCCGACTCTTTTCTCTGTATATATCAATGATGTTGCTCTTGCTGCGGGCGATTCCCTGATCCACCTCTACGCAGACGACACCATTCTATATACTTTCGGCCCGTCATTGGACACTGTGCTATCTAACCTCCAAACGAGTTTCAATGCCATACAACACTCCTTCCGTGGCCTCCAACTGCTCTTAAACGCTAGAAAAACCAAATGCATGCTTTTCAACCGATCGCTTCCTGCACCCGCATGCCCGACAAGCATCACCACCCTGGATGGTTCCGACGTTGAATATGTGGACATCTATAAGTACCTAGGTGTCTGGCAAGACTGCAAACTCTCCTTCCAGACTCATATCAAACATCTCCAATCGAAAATCAAATCTAGAGTCGGCTTTCTATTCCGCAACAAAGCCTCCTTCACTCACGCCGCCAAGCTTACCCTAGTAAAACTGACTATCCTACCGATCCTCGACTTTAGCGATGTCATCTACAAAATTGCTTCCAAAACTCTACTCAGCAAACTGGATGCAGTTTATCACAGTGCCATCCGTTTTGTCACTAAAGCACCTTATACCACCCACCACTGCGACTTGTATGCTCTAGTCGGCTGGCCCTCGCTACATATTCCTCGCCAGACCCACTGGCTCCAGGTCATCTACAAGTCCATGCTAGGTAAAGCTCCGCCTTATCTCAGTTCACTGGTCACGATGGCAACACTCATCCGTAGCACGCGCTCCAGCAGGTGTAACTCACTGATCATCCCTAAAGCAAACACCTCATTTGGCCGCCTTTCGTTCCAGTACTCTGCTGCCTGTGAATGGAACGAATTGAAAAAATCGCTGAAGTTGGAGACTTTTATCTCCCTCAACAACTTCAAACATCAGCTATCTGAGCAGCTAACCGATCGCTGCAGCTGTACATAATCTATTGGTAAATAGCCCACCCATTTTCACCTAACTCATCCCCATACTGTTTTTATTTATTTACTTTTCTGCTCTTTTGCACACCAATATCTCTACCTGTACATGACCATCTGATCATTTATCACTCCAGTGTTAATCTGCAAAATTGTAATTATTCGCCTACCTCCTCATGCCTTTGGCACACATTGTATATAGACTCCCCTTTTTTTCTACTGTGTTATTGACTTGTTAATTGTTTACTCCATGTGTAACTCTGTGTTGTCTGTTCACACTGCTATGCTTTATCTTGGCCAGGTCGCAGTTGCAAATGAGAACTTGTTCTCAACTAGCCTACCTGGTTAAATAAAGGTGAAATAAAAAAAATAAAACAAATAAATACATTTGTGCTGTTCTTACCATAATTTGGACGTGGTCTTTTATCAAATAGGGCTATCTTCTGTACACCACCCCTACCTTGTTAAAACACAACTGGTTGGCTCAAACACATTAGGAATGAAAGAAATTCCAAAAATGAACTTAACAAGACACACCTGTTATTTGAAAGCATTCCAGGTGACTACCGCATGAAGCTGGTTAAGAGAATACCAAGAGTGTGCAAAGATGTCATCAAGGCAAAGGGTGTCTATTTGAAGAATCTCACATCTCAAATATATTTTCATTTGTTTAACACTTTTTTGGGTAATACATGGTTCCATATGTGTTATTTCATAGTTTTAATGTCTTCACTATTATTCTACAATGTAGAAGACAGTAAAAATAAAGAAAAACCTTTGCATGAGTGGGTGTGTCCAAACTTTTGACTGATACTGTATAGATATGTATATCACTGAGACTACTTACAATTCTTCAATGATACCATAGTCCTTCTTTCTTCAGTGAGACTCCAATGAGACTGTAGACTTCTATTGAAACAGACAATTGACACATGTCAGTGACTCCAGTACTGTACTGTATATCTATCTATCTACTGTCTGCCTGTAGGGCCATGCTCTTTTTTTTTTTTTTACATGTGTTAATATTAACTTCCGATAGAAGTCAGGATCCCATGATTTACCACCAGTGTAGGGATTTAATTTAATCAATAGTATGATTAGGCAATTCCTTAAGGACAATTAAGTCTAGGTACTTTCTGCCATTGGCTCTACACAGGGCAAGATGCATTTTAATATAGATCTTTAATTAGTACCTATGTAGATGACCAACCTGTACAAGTACCGTTGAAGTGGGAAGTTTACATACAGTTAGGTTGGAGTATGAAAGCTCGTTTTTCAACCCCTCCACAAATTTCTTGTTAACTAACTGTAGTTTTGGAAAGTCGGTTAGGACATCTACTTTGTGCATGACACAAGTAACTTTTCCAACAATTGTTTACAGACAGATTATTTCACTTATAATTCACTGTATCACAATTCCAGTGTCATGGCTTTATAAGCTTCTGATCATCATTGGATTCAATTGGAGGTGTACCTGTGGATGTATTTCAAGGCCTACCTTCAAACTATACTTTGGTGCGAAAAGTGCAAAACAATCCCAGAACAACAGCAAAGGACCTTGTGAAGATGCTGGAGGAAACAGTTACAAAAGTATCTATATCCACGGTAAAACGAGTCCTATATCGACATAACCTGAAAGGCCACTCCGCAAGGAAGAAGCCACTGCTCCAAAACCAGCATAAAAAAGGCAAACTACGGTTTGCAACTGCACATGGCGACAAAGATTGTACTTTTTGGAAAAATGTCCTCTGGTCTGAAAAAGATAACTGTTTGGCTATAATGACCATCGATATGTTTGGAGGAAAAGGGGATGCTTACAAGCCGAAGAACACCATCCCAACCGTGAAGAACGGGGGTGGCAGCATCGTGTTGTGGGGGTGCTTTGCTGCAGGAGGGACTGGTGCACTTCAAAAAATAGATGGCATCATGAGGGAGAAAAATTATGTGGATATATTGAAGCAACATCTCAAGACATCAGTTAGGAAGTTAAAGCTTGGTCGCAAAATGGGTCTTCTAAATGGATAATGACCCCAAGCATACTTCCAAAGCTGTGGCAAAATGGCTTCAGGACAACAAAGTCAAGGTATTGGAGTGGCCATCACAAACATGACTCAGTTACACCAGTTCTGTCAGGAGGAACGGGCCAAAATTCACCCAACTTATTGTGCCAATCTTGTGGAACGTTTGACCCAAGTTAAACAATTTAAAGGCAATGCTACCAAATACTAACTGGGTGTATCTAAACTTCTGACCCATCTGGGAATGTGATGAAAGAAATAAAAGCTGAAATCAATCATTCTCTCTACTATTACTATCGCATTTCACGTTCTTAAAATAAAGTGGTGATCCTAACTGACCTAGAATAGGGACTTTTTACTGGGATTAAATGTCAGTAAAAAACTGAGTTTAAATGTATTTGGCTAAAGTGTATGTAAACATCTGACTTCAACTGTTCATATTTCTGTGCAGTTGGATTAGAAGTGCTAAAAGGTATGACGTGGAGAGGGTTAGTGGAAGATTGAAGGCAAATTAAAGACAGATCTAAGAGCTATCAATCCATTCACAGCCAGTCACTTTAAATAAGGTCGGACTTAGAGTAGATATTTTCACAGCTTTCCTCAGGTCAGACTTTCACATGTTGACTCTCAGAGAATGTCAAGCTTGGTGACTTCCTAGATAAAAAAATAAAAAAAACATCTACACCCTGTGTCATGCGGGTGAGCTCACTTGGGAGCCTTAGAGTGTAAGCAAGTACCCACACACAAACGGCCACACACACACAGACATAATGTACACAAACATAATGTACACAAATACACACGTGCACACACACAGCCACTCAGCCAACTGGGCCAGCCCCCCTGGGAACAGAGCATGGGACATCAGAAGTCCAAGCACTAGTCCATGCATAACTCATACCTCAGGGTGAAGTTGGGTTTCAAACATCCCATATGTAACATAAAAGCTGTAACCTGGCATCACATTTGGCCTTAAAGTGCTACATCTCCATAAATAAAAACTGTAGGATCGCATGAAGAGTAAGGAGGTCAAGAATAGTGTTTGAAAATGTTACACACCACCTACTTTTTTTATTTGATAACATAAATTACAAGTAATGCTAATTGTTTGAAATGTTTTTTTTTTTTTTTTTACCATATCCTACACCTTCCAGGGTCAGAGAGATACAAATACCCATACAAGTGCACCAGCTCCAAACCTTTTACTTGGTCTCTATAAGCCTCTAGGTCAGACAGCCACCTTTATGAGTGTTGAATTGAACCGTTAGACAATAGAACACGATCAATGGCGGTTTATCCTGTCAGGAAGATGAAGGATCTGGACCTATATGGATGGAGGGACCTGTTGCTGTTTACCACTTTGGTAACACTATTAATTAGACACAGCTTAACTAATCTATTCTAGAACTCAGTAGAAGACCAATAGCCTCTTCAGGTTCACATTAATTGTTGGGCTGTTATAACAAAGATTACTAAGAGCGCAGTAATCTGTGTCCTTGCCACAACATTCAATAGTACTGATCTGAGCCAATTTGGGACATATTGTAATTAGATAAGATTTTTGATTAATAGAATGACTGTGTGGCATGATCCATTGCAGATGGTTTACTTTTAGTAGTGGTTTCTTTGCAGAAATTCGACCATTAAGGCCTGATTCACGCAGTCTCCTCTGAACATGCTGAGATGTGTCTGTTACTTGAACTCTGTGTGGCCGTGTGTGTGCCGGCTAAGGAGTATTGGTGTCTCTGAGGGGTCTTTGGCCTGGTTTGCTAACTACCTCTCTCAAGAGTGCTGTGTATTAAGTCAGAACATGTGCTGTCTCTGCCACTGCCTGTTACCAAGGGTGTACCCCAAGGCTCGATCCTAGGCCCCACACTCTTCTTAATAGGACTAGGCTCCTTTTTTCTCCACCTACTGTCTGAATGACGTGCCCAAAGTAAACTGTCTGTAGCTCAGGCCCTGAAGCCAGGATATGCACATAATTGGTACCATTGGAAAGAAAACACTTAAGTGTGTATACATGTTAAAATAATGTAGGAGAAAATAATACAATAGATATGGTAGGAGAAAATCAAAAGAAAAACCAACCAGAATTTTGAATTTTGAGAGACCATTCAAAAGAAAGGTAATATTGAAAATTAGCTCCCTGGATGCAATTCCTATGGCTTCCACAGGGTGTCAGCTGTCTATGTTCAAGGCTTGTAACAAATAAGAAATATCAGAAGGATACAGTCTTGGAAATGTGTGTTTGCGCGCGCTATTAAGACATTACACACCTGCTAAAATCGGTTTCCTATTGAACATACTTCTTTCTGTAAGAAATATTATAGTTTGATTACATTGTAGGGTATCTGAGGAGTAAATAGAAACTCCTTTTGACTTGTTGAAACAAAGTTTAGTGGTAGATTTTAGGATTCCTTTCTCTGCATGTTGAACGAGTGGAATATTCAAATCGATGGCGCCAACTAAACAGACTTTTTGGGATATAAAGAAGAATTTTATCAAACAAATCAACACTAGATGTTATAGCTGGGACCCTTTGGATGACAAATCAGAGGAAGATTTTCAAAAAGTAAGTGAATATTTCAGCGTTATTTGTGAATGTATGAAACCTGTGCCGGTGGAAAAATATTTTAATCTGGGTTGCCGTCCTCAAACAATCGCATGGCATGTTTTCTCTGTAATAGCTACTGTAAATTGGACAGTGCAGTTAGATTAACAAGAATTGAATCTTTCAGCCGATATTAGACACTTATATGTACATACATTTTTAAAATCCATATTATTTATGATTATTAATTTGAATTGCGCGCACTCCAGTTTAACTGGAAGTTGTCCCACTAGCAGTCCTAAGAAGTGTTTACATCAACAACATAGCTCAAGCAGTAGGAAGCTCTCTCATCCATTTATATGCAGATGATACGGTCTTATACTCAACTGGCCCTGGATTTTGTGTTTAATGCACTACAAAAAAGCTTTCTTAAGTGTCCAACCAGCTTTCCCTGCCCTTAATCTTGTTCTGAACACCTCCAAAACAAAGGTCATATGGTTTGGCACGAAGACTACCTCGGAGGGTTTAGAGCTTGGGGTAGTCACCTCATACAAGTACTTGGGAGTATGGCTAGACGGTACACTGTCCTTCTCTTAGCACATGTCAAAGCTGCAGGCTAAAGTTAAATCTAGACTTGGTTTCCTCTATCGTAATCGCTCCTCGTTCACCCCAGCTGATGAATTTACCCTGATTCAGATGACGATGCTTCCCATGCTAGATTATAGAGACATAATTTATAGATTGGCAGGTAAGGGTGCTCGAGTGGCTACATGTTCTTTACCATTCAGCCATCAGATTTGCCACCAATGTTCCTTATAGGACTCATCAGTGCACTCTATACTCCTCTGTAAACTGGTCGTCTCTTTATATCCGTCGCAAGCCCCACTGGTTGTTGCTTATTTAAAAAATCCTCTTAGGACTCACTCCCCACTATCTGAGATATCTACTGCAGCCCTCATCCCCCACATACAACACCCGTTCTGCCAGTCACATTCTGTTAAAGGTCCCCAAAGCACACACATCCCTAGGTCACTCGTCTTTTCAGTTCGCTACCTGCTACCTCGACTGGAACGAGCTAGAAAAAAAACTGTGTTCATTGTTTGCAGTAACTTCGCAAACGGACTTGGCAGTTTCACGATTATTGATTCCAGCTTTAAGGCATTATCTAGGCCTATGAGAGTGATGCAGCTCTGCATTTTTGTTTTTCAACTATTTTAAGGTAATCTATAAATATATTCAGGCCCTATGTTCCTCCAGGAATGAAGAGAATTAAATAAGTAATATAAATATATTGAGGAGTAAAGTACGTAAAGGGCAATCCATTTATCAGGTTGAGAGAATGACAGAGGGAAGAGGAAAAGGTCAATCAGGATGATTTACTAGGCCAACTGCTGAGAGAAGACCGGTCACCACTGAAAAGCAACACATCCAAATGTTGTTCTGTCACGTTCTGACCTTAGTTATTTTGTTATGTCTTTGTTTTAGTATGGTCAGGGCGTGAGTTGGGTGGGTTTTCTATGTTCTTTTTTCTATGATTTGGTATTTCTGTGTTTGGCCTGGTATGGTTCTCAATTAGAGGCAGCTGTCAATCGTTGTCCCTGATTGAGAACCATACTTAGGTAGCCTGGTTTCACTTTTAAGTTGTGGGTGCTTATTTCCTGTTTAGTGTTTTTGTTTTCCACCTTCCGGGACTGTTTGTTTGTTATTTATTGTTTTGTTCAGTGTTCTAGTACTTCATTAAAAGCTATGAACACTTACCACGCTGCGCATTGGTCCTCCTCTCTTTCTCCCAACGACGAACGTTACATGTTCACATTCCCACAAGGTTCATTGGGTATTAAAAGTCCAGTGCAGTCAAAATTCAGTTTTCTGTGTTTTATATAATATTGTACAACAGCTGATGAAACTAACACTATAAAAGCATTTGGTCACACTTTATTTGGATAGTCTATGTAGATGCTCCACAGATGGTCATACTATCTTTATTTTTTATTTCAACTTTACTTAATTCTTTAGGGATAGGCATCCCGTTGTGCAGCGCCTTGCGTCACCCTCACAGATTTTAGAGAAACAACAAGTGTCGGTACATAAGTGTCTTATATCGTCTGAAAGCTTAAATTCTTGTTAATATAACTGCACTGTCCAATTTATAGTAGCTATTACTGTGAAAAAATGCAATGCTGTTGTTGTGTTGTTGAGGAGAGCTCCTAACAACAAAACCCTTTTTCACCACGATAGGTTTGATAAATTCACCTCTGAAGGTGAAATGTGTACTTATATCTGGAAATCTTGCTCTGATTTATAATCCAAAGGGTCCCAGAGATAACATGAAGTGTCGTTTTGTTAGATAAAATCCTTTTTCATATCCTAAAAAGGTCCATATAGCATGCACGATCGATTTTGTATTTCCACTCATTCAATTTGCAAAGAAAGGAATCTGGGAAAATCTAGCCCTAAACATTGTTTCAATTAGTCAAATCACATTCGTATGTATTCCTCAGAGATCCTAGAATGTAACCAGACTTTACTATATCATTAGGGGTGTAGTATATCCTATAGGACACAATATTTGTTCAGAGAGCGACTCCTTCATGACACGCAGATGATGCGGGCGGTCTTCACTTGATCGACTGTAACTTTGTCAAATAAGCACCAAATCGGGGTCAAACAAAGCTAGCTAGATAGCCAATGGGCTGGGCTTTACGGGAGTATCTGGTAACCCAGTATCTGTCGCAAAATGTAGCTGCTAACCTTGTGCGACATCAAGCCTTTTCATTTTGAACAAAAATTATAAGAATATGGAGAGTTATGAAGTTATGAAAACTGGTTGTTTTGCAAATGTTGAACTTATAATATGGCTAGTAATACTGGAAAAGCTAAATTAAAGTCCAAGTATACAGATTTGATGATATCCTAGCAGAAAAATGTCATAGGAAGTGAATGCCTCCTTCACGATTTGCCCAATTATACCTGGGTAACTTCACACCAAATGTCATGTAGTTTGCTCATACTTCAAGTTATCCATCTGAAACTTTGCACATACACTGCTGCCATCTTGTGGATAGATGTAGGACCAGTTCTGTTGCATTTCAAATATGGTGGTAGAAAAAAAAAGTTGTTTTTTTCTTTTGTATTTTCTTCTACCAGATCTATTGTGTTATATTATTATATTATATAATAATATTATATATATTATAATATTATATATATTATTATATACCTGCTCGAGCGCGTGCTACGGGTGGGTGTTGCTATGGTGACCAGTGAGTTGAGATAACACCCTCAGCTGTAATGTGGCGCATGGAACGCAATAAATATTCCTAAAAATATTTAACCTCCACACATTAACAAGTCCAATAGCTCAAATGAAAGATAAACAAGTTGTTTATCTACCCAGCAAGTCAGATTTCTAAAATGTTTTACGGCGAAAACATAGCACATATTTATGTCAAACCACCACCGCAGACATAGCTCATTTGCATAGCCAAGTAGGAAAAAATATGCAATCAACAAACGCAGGATTAAAAGAAAAATCATTTCACTAACCTTTTGAAATCTTCATCAGATGACAGTAATATAACATGTTACACAGTACATTCATTTTTTGTTCAATAATCTACAATATATATCCATAAATCTCTGTTTACAATGACGCATCGTTCAAAAAATGCTACTAAAATGTCAGGAGAAATGACGATAGCTCCGGCAGATAACGTCAGCTAACAAGGAATACACATCATAAACTTTGACTAAATATGCATGTTCTACATATGTATAGGAAGATACACTTCTTCTAAATGCAATCGCTGTGTTACATTTATTTTTAACGTTACAGGTTGCGTTCACTAGGCTATACTAGGAGTCGGCGCTCCAAAAGTAGCATTCTGGCTCCTCTATCTTGGAGTCCACAGAAACCCAAATTTACCACATAAATATTCCCTTACCTTTGCTGTTCTTCCATCAAAAGACCTGGAAGGGATTATACTTACCAAAACAGCGTTTAGTTTTCAAGTCTGCGTCTTTCGGTTCTCAAACACGACACTTTTCGGTTGAAATGTAGCCAAAAGTCAAGTGGATGCGCACCAAAACGTCGAACTTACATATTATATGTCGAGTAAACTTGTCAAACTAACTTCATAATCAAGCTTTAACGTGTTATAAAGGTGTACAGCAATCGTGAGAACGAACAGAAACACAGGCACCGTTTAATCGATCTTGGAAAAAAGACAGGACTTGACCAGAGCGCACATAAAAGTGACCGTTTTTTTTGAGTGACGGAGAGCTTTCGGCATGCTCAAACTCTCGCGAGCGCGCGATTCTCACAATGAGAAGCCCCATTGAAAGCTGAGATCGCGCTGAACACGTAGGGACTGTTCCCAGAGCTGTAACTGTTTGGGAAGGGTGTTTGCGATGACGTCAAAGTTGGGCCAACTTTTATCATGACAAGAGATAGTTTGGGAGAATGCATGCTCTGAGAGTTCTGCTTTACATAGAGACAAAATTTAAACAGTTTTAGAAGCTTTAGAGTGTTTTCTATTCGATAATATTTTTTATATGCATATATTAGCAACTTTTGACAAAAATTTATCCTGTTTAATAAGGGCACCAAATTCCTCCAGTAGGGGCAGTAAACATCCCTAGCTCTAAGAGGTTAATTAAGGTTACGGTTAGGATTAGAATAAGGGTAAGTGTAGGGTTAGGATAAGGGTTAGTAGATAGTTAGTTGAAATGTTACTGATGTAGAGCATCTACAGATGGACTTCCCTAATAAAGTTTTACCAAAAATTGGATCAGTGTTATTTCCTGATAGTTGCTGGTTGAAAGTACAATCTACACAGGACCTTCTAATCAGCAGGTTTGCATGGGTGGAAGTTTCAGCTTTCCATAGTGGCGTCACCATGTGGTAAATTGGTTAATAGACCAATAACAAAGAGAGTTTTCAGTTTACTCCAGTTTTCCCCTCCCCATTATAAGTCATTTTTGCCCACAATTACAGCAAAGTACTTCATTGCTACCCAGAAATTATTTGATATTGATATAAAACG
Organism: Oncorhynchus keta; assembly: GCF_023373465.1. NCBI lineage: Eukaryota > Metazoa > Chordata > Actinopteri > Salmoniformes > Salmonidae > Oncorhynchus > Oncorhynchus keta. The sequence goes on along the minus strand of NC_068437.1, from coordinate 43,517,271 downwards.
CCTGCATTGGGCCTTTAAGAATATTTTATTCACAAGATGACAACAGAATCATCCCAAACTCTGTTATTGTTAACTAGTCAAACATGAGTACTACCTTAGGTGGTTCTAATGTGTTAGCTTACTCTGATTCTGTCAGTGTACATTTAGCAGATAGCAGCCCAGGGTAGCACAGCTAAAGTGGGGAATCATGTTGTTCCACAGTGGGTCACAACTGCTGACTTACTGTCTGATGTTGTAATAAGATGACATGGTCTTACACACGCCGGCTATCGCAAAGCCATTTCCCCTCTCCATCTCCCTTTGTCTCCCTCGGTTTCTCTCTACTAACATGGTAGCAACACACCCTGTCTATTAAGAGGCCCTTTAAAAAGAGAGAGAGCGAGATCCCAGGGTGGTGGATAATTACAGAAGATAGACTGCCAGCATTCTCACTCAGCCATATTGGGGGCCTTTAGAGCTCCAGTGTAATTTCATGGAAAGAGCACAAGTTACCATAATTCCACCACTGACTTGATTGAAGTGCTTCAACGAATAGAGAGGACTGTTATGCTATAGTCTGCAGATGGAAGTGGTTCATTTGATTATTTAGTCTGAGAGGGATGGGTTATATAGTTCCACCCCTAATCCCTCCTCTGTCTGTGTGTGTGTGTGTGTGTGTGTGTGTGTGTGTGTGTGTGTGTGTGTGTGTGTGTGTGTGCGCGCGCAGAGGCCGAGCATGTCTGTGTGTGATTTGTACCACTTTACGATGGAAACCTCATGCTGTGCGTTCTGAGTGACCATGTCGGTATTGCAAAGTGTGGACTGATGATTATGTAGGTTAGAGGTCACTGTGGTTCCTTGCCCTATGTTGACAGCCTTGATAAATCAACTCCTTTGTTTGATTCAATTGATAGTGATATTGGACACGGGCCAGAGAGCAGTATTAGCGCGCCCTAATGTTGTTTTGGATACAGTAGATTGCATTAGATCTGCCATTACAACCATCCAGAAAGAACACTTATTGATGCTTGAATGGATGTGCCAATTTGACATTTTCCACCATGGCACCTGACCTTTTTCAGACTCCCTATCAATGTCATGGTCTAAAAAATTAAAAAGTCAACAACAACAACAACCTCCAAAATCATTCACATTCCTTGCAGGACAGGACATGAATTACAATGCACAAAGAACAAGACAATAAACAGCATACATTATTAGTGTCCTTAGCAACCATGTCCATTGATCTCTGGTGGATGTGATGCAAGGTGTTTTAGAGGCTTTGAAATGGAACATCAAAGTAATTAACTACCAGAGTTGAGACCCATTTATAGCAACATGCATTTTTCATATACAGCACATTAGAATAATGTAGCACATCAGACAGCATGTTATTCTTAAACTTTTAGCTTAACTTTTGAAGTCACATTTTGGGACACTATTCCTACAGACATTAATTTTCCAATTCAGGTCAGTCATCATTGAGTGAGCAATGAGCATAAATGGAGCTGTGTTTTCCTTTCAGTATATTCAAACTTCTGTTACTTCATCAGTGAACATATTCCCTTAGTAAAACCCATTCCATAGAGAACACAGTGTGCTATATGAGGAACTAAACCAAGTTGCCAAAATTGACGATGGGCTTGTCAGAGCCATGACAGCCAGGCAGAGAAGCCGGATATCCCTGGCAACAGAGCTCCAGCAGAGTTTGAGCTAGCTAGCTTCTCAGGGAGGCTGTGTGTGTGTGATACTGGGACTGACCACTAACCAGGCAGGAGGTGACCAGGTCAGTCCTGATAATGAGCGCTTCTCTGTGGAGAGCTGGACTGACCTTTCCTGCTGATGCAGAATAATGGGGCTTCCCTCCCACTGAGCCCAGGGGCCTGCTGACAGGAACCTTCACACAGGGGGAATGATCTGTTATAACACGCCTGTAGAGCTAAGGGTTAAGGAGCACACTCGCACCAGTGGGGGCTGCTGAGGGGAGGACGGCTCATAATAATGGCTGGAATGGAATGGCATCAACCACATGGAAACCACATGTTTGATGTATTTGATACCTTTCCACCTATTCAGCTCCAGCCATTACCACGAGCCCGTCCTCCCCAACTAAGGTATCACCAACCTCGTGACACACACACAAACACGCACTCACACAAAGCTTAATTCAGATGTCAGGCTAGTGCTAGCCAAGCCTGAAGCCAGCTTCTAAAACCTACAGGATTAACAGGGTTGTCAGGGTTACCTACCATTGTGAGGTGCATGCCTCAACTGGAGGTGAGACTCGTGGCCTCCATATTCCCTGCCGGTAACTAACCTTGTGAGCGATGCTGGTGTCTGACGAACGCATCACTCTCTCACAGAAAATCTATTTTCAAAGGTGATAATTGGAGTGCTGCTCTTCCTGTTAACTCAAACACGGTTCACTGTGAACCAGCAGAATCTCTAACAGGGATGCCAGAGCTATAATGTATGGTGACATCGTGAGACATTCAGTTACTAAACATTTTTCACTGATGTTTTCATTGCTTTGTAGGACAATGTGGACTTGGGCGATCTCATGTTCTCCCTGTGTTACCTACCAACGGCTGGAAGGCTGACCATCACAATGATCAAGGCTAGGAACCTCAAAGCCATGGACATCACTGGAGCCTCAGGTAGGGTCAACCGTGTGGGGACTGGGGCTCTAGTCTAATATGACAGGGTAATATATCAAATGGAATTGTAATTTCTGTCTCCCGGTCTTTTAATAACATTGGCCAATGAGCAGAAGGTATGACAAAACATATCAACGTTGCGTGACTGTTGAGGAGGCCATGTCTGCATCCGAAATGGCATCATATTCCCTGTTCAGTACAGTACTTTTGACCAGAGGCCTAATGCGGACATACCCCATCTGTTACTCCTTGGGTTTACCCTTTCCCTCCCTGTGTCCCAACTCTCTCTAGATCCCTATGTGAAGGTGTCTTTGATGTGTGAGGGACGGAGATTGAAGAAGAGGAAAACGTCCACCAAGCGAAACACTCTGAATCCAGTCTACAACGAAGCCATAGTATTTGATGTCCCTCCTGAGAACATTGATCAGATCAGTCTCCTAATAGCAGTGATGGACTACGATCGGTAAATACATGAAAACATTTTGCAAAGCTTCTATGAACTGAACCCCCCTATCGTTATGGCAGCAGTTTCTGTTTGATTTTCTGCAAATAGCTGACAAGTTTGTGGTGACTACGATACACTGAACAGAAACTGAGAAAACAGTATATTAGACATATCCAAACACATAGCTGAGCCTCCCTAAGTGTAACACGTTTTAGTTGTTCATGGGTTTGGAAAGCAGCTGGCATTCTGTTAACCCAGCTCAATAGAGAGAGAGTGAAAACAACATTAATTTAAAAAACGAAAAGGTTGACGAACAAGCCTGGAGAACACAGAGTACAGACTCCTTGCCTCCCGATGCTGTTCAGAGTAAATATTTGAGGAGTTGATATAATCTGCCAATCATCACTATAATTATTACACCAAAGAACACGCTGTTGGACAGGACACCAAACCTACAGGGCTTTTTATTCTGTAAGACATACTTACGATATTATTTTTATTATCATTAAGTGAAAATGTGTAGACAAGCACAAATCCACATGATTTTAAACAAAAACATGAATGGCAGTGCATGTATGGAAACCGAAGGTTTTGATGAGACTGTATGTTTGATGTGACCCCCATCCCACAGTGTAGGTCACAACGAGATCATTGGAGTGTGTAGGGTGGGCAACGAGGCAGAGAGCCTGGGTCGAGGCCACTGGAACGAGATGCTGTCGTACCCCCGCAAGCCCATCGCCCACTGGCACCCCCTAGTAGAGGTACAGTTTGTGTGTGTGTGTGTGTGTGTGTGTCAATCCATTAATAATGTATGTCCGCCCGTCCGTCTTTCTATGGGAGTCAATGTGTATACTGATGGAAGAAAGACTCTTTTATCCTTGACATTATGACCACACATCTCAAAGGGAAGTAGACAACAAGCCACAGAGCTCTCCTTCTCCAGCGTGTGTAGGGACAATAAAAGCACACATCTCAAAGGGAAGTAGACAACAAGCCACAGAGCTCTCCTTCTCCAGCGTGTGTAGGGACAATAAAAGCACACATCTCAAAGGGAAGTAGACAACAAGCCACAGAGCTCTCCTTCTCCAGCGTGTGTAGGGACAATAAAAGCACACATCTCAAAGGGAAGTAGACAACAAGCCACAGAGCTCTCCTTCTCCAGCGTGTATAGGGACAATAAAAGCACACATCTCAAAGGGAAGTAGACAACAAGCCACAGAGCTCTCCTTCTCCAGCGTCTGTAGGGACAATAAAAGACAAGCGGGATTACGTAACACAAATGTCTACTTGACTTGATGTGCCATAAACACAACAATCCATCCATGTAGCGGGAGAGGAAGAGGCTTCATTCACTAACCTATTTAGAAACACTACTCCTCCACCCTCATTAATTGACCAGAAACAGTTCCTGAACTATGTACATATTTACAGTCATGCAGGCAACACAGTGAAATAACTGAAGTGCCTGTCATTGACTAACATTGTAGCTGCACAGTCAGCCCTGGAGTGTATTCACTAGAACCAAACAGAACCAAACGGAAGCTTACTTAACCCATCAACCACACGCACGCACACACGCACACACACTTGACTTTTCATTATTTCCCCCGGCGGCTGTTCATGCCTTGGTGTTTTGAAATCTTTGTGCAAGACTCGCTGACCCTCAAGACCACAGACAGTTGTCATCAATAATTCACATCCCAGGCCACACCCTCTTTATTAATATTCTCTCTAAAACAGCCATTTAAACTGTGCTCAAACCTGACCTCTCTCTCTCTCTCCATCCATCCATCCATCCTTTTTAAGCTATTAAATGCCAGCTGGAAAATGCATGCTAGTTGTTAAAGGAACTGCGATTTGAATTGGAGGTCTTGTAAAAGTAGAAACATTGAATTAGTGTTGTTATGAAACGGAGCATTAGTGTTATTATGAAACATTGAATTAGTGTTGTTATGAAACGGAGCATTAGTGTTATTATGAAACATTGAATTAGTGTTGTTATGAAACGGAGCATTAGTGTTATTATGAAACATTGAATTAGTGTTGTTATGAAACGGAGCATTAGTGTTATTATGAAACATTGAATTAGTGTTGTTATGAAACGGAGCATTAGTGTTATTATGAAACATTGAATTAGTGTTGTTATGAAACGGAGCATTAGTGTTATTATGAAACATTGAATTAGTGTTGTTATGAAACGGAGCATTAGTGTTATTATGAAACATTGAATTAGTGTTGTTATGAAACGGAGCATTAGTGTTATTATGAAACATTGAATTAGTGTTGTTATGAAACGGAGCATTAGTGTTATTATGAAACATTGAATTAGTGTTGTTATGAAACGGAGCATTAGTGTTATTATGAAACATTGAATTAGTGTTGTTATGAAACGGAGCATTAGTGTTATTATGAAACATTGAATTAGTGTTGTTATGAAACGGAGCATTAGTGTTATTATGAAACATTGAATTAGTGTTGTTATGAAACGGAGCATTAGTGTTATTATGAAACATTGAATTAGTGTTGTTATGAAACGGAGCATTAGTGTTATTATGAAACATTGAATTAGTGTTGTTATGAAACGGAGCATTAGTGTTATTATGAAACATTGAATTAGTGTTGTTATGAAACGGAGCATGGCATTGTGGAGGCACAGTGCGTGACAATTGATTTGTGGACAGAGGCACAACAGAACGCAAAGGGGGGCCGGGCCGTACACACAGAGGACAATGTTTGTATAAAACGAATGAAATCTTCAGAGTGCATTATGTGACTTCAGCCTCCTAGTTTCCATTTGCCGAAATTAGATTTCACTTCTGAATCTTTCCTCTTCGTGCAATTCAGCTGCCCATTGTATTCCTCGACCTCATATACTGTAGCCTGGTTGTTATGTTCATCTCTCTGACTGTGTTTCTGTCTCCTATCTTTGTGTTCTCTAGTGGGTGGGCCAGGGGACTGCAGGTGGAAGTCAGGGCGGTTCCACCAACTCTCTGAAGACTCCTCCCTCACCATGATATTATTATTATTATTATTATGTGGAGAACACAGGGTGGTGAAGAAGAGGATCAACAGAGGGCCTCAAGCATCAAAAGAGTAGGAGCGAGCATTAAGCTGATGGTAGATGTTACACTCAGTTTCCCCGACACAGATTTAGCTTAGTCCTGTACTAAGAAACATGCTACATAGAGAATCTCCATTTAACAGTGCTTTTGATCCAGGACCAGGCTTAAACCATGTCCGAGAAACCAGCCCTATGTGCTCCCACTGCAGAGTCTGTGCCTCCATGACATTCTTGCATGGGGGACCATATTTAGTCAACTGCATGTCCAGTGACCATTCATTAGTACTATTTGTTTAAAACCCAACAAAGTGTTCCAGTTTCAGTTGGGAGGTAACTAACTGTATAGTCTTGTTTATGTCTTGTTTATCACACATTGTTACAATGAATTGGTATTTGTTCTTTGGGTACAGTGCATGGGTTCTTTCTTTTTCCCTGTAATATTGTCATTTCTAATGCTCTTTGGTTGATTACATATGAAATGCTAGCATACTGTAAACACAAAATGTACCATGAAACTAAGACCTAGTATGTAAATTGTCCATTCAGATGTTACTAAATAAATATTTCTATAGTAGTTCCAGTGATCATACTGAAGAATGCACATACTTGTAGAAAGCTTTGACACAACATGCTCTACAGATGGTCATACTATCCACAAACTATATGTTGATAAGCAGCATGCTAAGGCTACTGTGAGGGTTAGGTTTTTTTCACCTTTATTTAACCAGGTAGGCTAGTTGAGAACAAGTTCTCATCAGGTTTAGAATAAGGGTAAAGGTTAAGGCTAGGGTCAGTGGATAGTTAGTCTGTAGAGCATCTACAGATGGACAATACACAAAAAAAGTATTGAAGTTTACCATGAAGGTGATTTTATGATCTCAACAGTGAATCGCTGTGTCAGGAAGAAAACAGAAAATAGACACACAGGCCTTAGAGCCTGTCCTGACATAGTCGACAGACAAGTTACCCTCCATTAAAGACCAAAATGTTGAATAATAATAATGTGATAAATAAAAAAGTATACCAGTTCCATTTAAAGACCAACAAATGTACAGCTGTGCCATACAGGTTGCTAAATAGTTGGGAAGAGATTTTTTCCGATGTGCTGATTCCATGGCACATGGTTTATGAACTGATACAAAGCAGCTAATGGGGATACTTAATAAATGCAAAACAATACAAATACACAAAACAACGCCTGATTTTTCAGGAATGGCTGAAAAATCTCAACATTTACTTAAAACTTAGTCTGCAAATAGCACTGCTGGGTGATTTGAAAAGCCATAGTCAATCGATCAATAATACTCTTAGTAAAAATCTAATATTTTTTTATTTAGAATCTGCAGGAACTATGAGAATGGAAAGGTTCAGAACTTTTGTGAAACCTCACAGCCAGTTGAAAAATACAGTACCAGTCAAAAATTTGGACACCTACTCATTCAAGGGTTTTAATTTATTTTTTACTATTTTTTACACTGTATAATAATATTGAAGACATCACAACTATGAAATAACACATATGGAATCAAGTAGTAGACAAAAAAAAAAGTGAAACAAATGAAAACATATTTTATATTTTAGATCCTTCAAAGTAGCCACCCTTTGCCTTGATGACAGATTTGCACACTCTTGGCATTCTCTCAACCAGCTTCATGAGGTAGTCACCTGGAATACATTTAAATTAACAGGTGTACTTTGTGAAAAGTTAATTTGTGGAATTTCTTTCCTTCTTAATGCGTTTGAGCCAATCAGTTGTGTTGTGACAAGGTAGGGTTGGTATACAGAAGATAACTCTTTTACCAAATAGGGCTATAAGTATATGGTATAAGTCCATATTATGGCAAGAACAGCTCAAATAAGCAAAGAGAAACGACAGTCCATTACTTTCAGACATGAAGGTCAGTCAATACAGAAAACTTCAAGAACTTTTAAAGTTTATTCAAGCTCAGTCGCAAAAACCAAGCGCTATGATGAAACTGTCTCTCATGAGGACCACCACAGGAATGGAAGACCCAGAGTTACCTCTGCTACAGAGGATATGTTCATTAGAGTTACCAGCCTCAGAAATTGCAGCTCAAATAAATGCTTCACAGAGTTCAAGTAACAGACACATCACAACATCAACTGTTCAGAGGAGACCACGTGAATCAGGCCTTCATGGTCAAATTGCTACAAAGAAATCCCTACTAAAGGACACCAATAGGAAGAAGAGACTTGCTTCGGCCAAGAAACACGAGCAATGGACATTAGACCGGTGGAAATCTGTCCTTTGGTCGGAGTCCAAATTTGAGATTTTTGGTCCCAACCGTCATGTCTTTGTGAGACACAATGTGGGTGAACGGATGATCTCCGCATGTGTGGTTCCCACCGTGAAGCATGGAGGAGGTGTGATGGTGTGATGGTGTAGGAGTGCTTTTCTGGTGACACTGTCTGTGATTTATTTTGAATTCAAGGCACACTTAACCAGCATGGTTACCACAGCATTCTGCAGCGATACGCCATCCCATCTGGTTTGCACTTAGTGGTACTATCATTTGTTTTTCAACAGAAGAATGACCCAAAACACACATCCAAGCTGGGTAAGGGCTATTTGACCAAGAAGGAGAGTGATGGAGTGCTGCATCAGATGACCTGGCTTCCACAATCACCCAACCTCAACCCAACTGAGATTGTTTGGGATGAGTTGGACCGCAGAGTGAAGGAAAAGCAGCCAACAAGTGCTCAGCATATGTGGGAACATTTGAAGAATCTCAAATATATTTACATTTTGACACTTTTTTGGTTACTACATTATTCCATATCAGTTATTTCATAGTTGTGAACTCTTCACTATTATTCTACAATGTAGAAAATAATAAAAAAAAGAAAAACCCTTGAATGAGTAGGTGTGTCAACTTTTTACTGGTACTGCATATGGCAAGTAAAAATCAAAACTGGATAGTTTTCAGAGATAGATGGGAGGTGTTGAGGGTAGCTGAAGGGTTGGACTAAGGGGATAACAAAGGTCAAATGTACCGGTCCCGTAAAATGTAGAAGTAGAAGTTGGAAGTAGAAGTCTAAGTATTGTTGTCCCTTACAATACTCCAATTGGGGTAGGGGTGGTAGGTTTAGGGGAAAATAAGAAAGGAACATTTATTGAAATCATTTAAGAAAATATGGGGGATTGGGAATGCTGCAAACAATTACATTGATGTAAACCACAATCTATCTGCAATACTAAAGCTGATCTACCCCCTAAATGTATAAAAAAAAAAAAAAAAAAACAGTAAATGAGGTTGAGGCAGGGGGATGGAAGATGAAAAAATACGCAATATGTTTGGTGTGATTGAAGGCCAGTGGGGAGTGCTCCAATCATAGTGTTGGAGCTGCACACTGGGCTGCTGATGGGAACACGACACGGACTGGAGCCGGTTCCATCTGCAGTGCTGGAGCCAGATTTAGAACCACTCCCCTCCCTCAGGGAAATCACATCAATCACCCAGCACTGTGCAGTCAGCAGGAAGTCATCAGGTGAACTCTGATGAGGAGAATGGGACCCCACCAGCAGCCAGACGGAGAGCTCAATTAATGATAGAGTTCCTAAACAACTAGATGTGCAGGAGTTGCATTGCATCAACCAATGGTTGCATGCCACATCATCGACTGTGCAGTCAGGCATCAGATTGTTATGTCACATGATGTAGTTAGATGATATGTTAATACCTATCCAGGCATTGTAAGCCCTGGCATTTGCTGGAATGTAGTCATGCAAGAACTGACGTGGGTTGGCGTCTGTGGTGTGCCTGCATTCTTACTAATCACGTACAGCATCCAGCCCCTATGCTCCCGTAATTAGTTAGAAAAATAAATAGTTTAAAACAGCAGGATTGCTCTGAAGTGCACAGTGGTGCCAAAATGGGTTTGCTCTCATGACTGCTTCTTAACAGCACAGCCACCACCAGAGAGCAGAGGGGACCTGCTCTTTAGAACAGGGAAATGGAGGCAAGGAGGGAGTACGGACAAAGCATTTTATCCGTGCATGAACGTGTTTTTCATCCCATTCTTTACCCTTCGGTCTAATCTTACTTTAATGAAAATATAATTTAATCTATCTAGCACTTTTCCCCTCCCCTGGTCAGTCTTGGTTTGCCTAATGGTGAGTCAGAGCAACAGAGAGAATGTGGATGACAATCCCCCTGCAGACAGGAAGTGCCAGGTGATATGTTGGGAGACCTGCGGCGCTCCCAGGATGCAGTCTGCTCAGAGCAGGGTGATATGTTGGGACACCCGAGGCGCTCCCAGGATGCTGTCTGCTCATAGCCAGGTGATATGTTGGGAGACCTGCAAATGCAGCCAATAAGCAACGCATAACTACATATACAGATTCCCAACTTCGAGCACTTATCATCATGGTTTGAGTTTTCAACACCACAATCAAGAATAGTATGTCATTCTCAACAAACAGAAAATACATCCCTCTACTTCATCCCTCCCTACTTCATTACTGCAATGATGCTATGGGTGTTGCTTTTCAGTTGGGCCACTTTCAACACACCAAAAATATGTTACTGTTGGACAAGTCAATGTCCTCTCTAAGGCAATAGATGTTTTCAGCTGAAGGCAGAAAATGTGGTATCCTTAGTGATTTGATTTATTTTTCAAGACACATCGTCAACAGCAACAGTACAGTGTGTGGGAGTGTATTCAAATTAGCTGATTGTCCTCCTACACAACTGTACAATGACAGCCTAGGAACAGTGGGTTAACTGCCTGTTCAGGGGCAGAATGACAGATTTGTACCGTGTCAGCTTGGGGATTTGAACTTGCAACCTTTCGGTTACTAATCCAACACTCTAACCACTAGGCTACCCTGCGACCCTTAACACAACAGTACAGTGCCGTGAAAAAGTATCTAGTTCTCTACTGTTGCATATTTTTGATACTGAACGTTATCAGATCTTAAATATAACCCGAGTGAACAAATAACACAATTACATACACTATATATAATAAAAGCATGTGGACACCCCTTCAAATTAGTAGATTTGGCTATTCCAGCCACTCCCGTTGCTGACAGGTGTATAAAATCGAGCACACAACCATACCATCTCCATCGACAAACATTGGCACTAGAATGGCCTTACTGAAGAGCTCAGTGACTTTCAATGTGGCACCATCACAGGATGCCATCGTTCCAACAAGTCAGTTCGTCAAATTTCTGCCCTGCTAAAGCTGCCTTTTTTATAGACTCTGTCTATAAAAAAGTGGTCAGATGAAGCAGATGCTAAACTACAGGACTGTTTTGCTATCACAGACTGGAATATGTTCCGGGATTCTTCCGACGGCATTGAGGAATACACCACATCAGTCACTGGCTTCATCAATAAGTGCATTAAGGACGTGGTCCGCACAGTGACCGTATGTACATTCCCCAACCAGAAGCCATGCAACATTCTCACCGAGCTAAAGGGCAGAGCTGCCACTTTCAAGGAGTGGGACTCTAACCCGGAAGCTTATAAGAAATCCCGCTATGCCCTCTTGGCCCAAGCAAGTCTCTTATTATTATTGGTGTCCTTTCGTTCTGGCTTCCTTACAGCAATTCAGGCCATGAAGGCCTGATTCACACAGTCTCCTAGGCACACATGTTGTATTCAGAGCATGTGACAAATTTGAAATCAAATTTGATTTGAAGAGTGGGACACAATTCCTCCACAGCGATGTGAGAGACTGATGAACAACTACAGGAAGTGTTTGGTTGGAGTCATTGTAGCTAAAAGGTGGCAAAACCACAGAGTGTAAGGGGGCAATTACTTTTTCACACAGGCTAATTGAGTGTTTCCTAACTTTGTTATTTTATTTATAAATTAAGTATCCTTTTATCTAATATTATGTTTTGGTTAAAGATCTGATAACATTCAGTATCAAAAATATGCAAAAATAGAGAAAATCAGAAATGGGGCAAATACTTTTGCCCTTTTTATTCTGAACTCTTGGACAGCATCTGCCAGACTTATGTGACTTGCATGTTACCTTTAACACAAAAAAGTGTACTGTGCTCATGACTAATGTGATCTCTTGATTCACACCTGGCTTGCTATCCCATCCTGTCTTTACAAATATATGACACATTTGCGCACGCACGCACGCAGAAACACACGCACGCACGCACGCACGCACGCACGCAGAAACACACGCACGCACGCAGAAACACACGCATGCACGCACGCACGCAGAAACACACGCATGCACGCACGCACGCAAAAACACACGCACGCACACACGCACGCACGCAGAAACACACAAATAGACCTCTCACACATTGCATAGCTGAGCAGCTGACCACCGTACTGTATGTTCTGATGTGGTCCTCTGATGTGCTTCACACACACCGTCCCCTTGGTAAAGCCTGACCTAAATGGCTACTTAGATTGCAATCCACATTTTCTATTTTCCATCCACAACACTGTCAGAGGCTTGGCTTTTAAGTATGAACTCTCTTACACACTACCTAATCTAGTCTCTTTGACAACATTCCCTGTACATATCTGTGCTCCTTAGCTGGGTCTTTTCAAACAAGAAGCAACACCTTAACATCCACTACTTCCCATCTTCATACCTCAGTGATACTCCAACTGCTAGCATAAAACACTACATGTGTCTTTACAGACAAACTGTTACTGATTGATAGAAAAAACGTTTTAATTGATAGCTACTGGGCAACAAAGGCTCAACTTCAAAAGAATGATGGTCTCTATTGTCAAACTCAAGACCCTTCACTGGATTAAACTGTAATGATCTGGGGTCCCTAAAAAGACTCATAATGTGACGGTGGACTAGTCTAGACTTCCAGGGTGTTCTCTTAATGTGACGGTGGACTAGTCTAGACTCCCAGGGTGTTCTCGTAATGTGACAGTGGACTAGACTCCCAGGGTGTTCTCTTAATGTGACGGTGGACTAGTCTAGACTCCCAGGGTGTTCTCGTAATGTGACAGTGGACTAGTCTAGACTCCCAGGGTGTTCTCTTAATGTGACGGTGGACTAGACTCCCAGGGTGTTCTCTTAATGTGACGGTGGACTAGACTCCCAGGGTGTTCTCTTAATGTGACGGTGGACTAGTCTAGACTCCCAGGGTGTTCTCTTAATGTGACGGTGGACTAGACTCCCAGGGTGTTCTCTTAATGTGACGGTGGACGAGTCTAGACTACCAGGGTGTTCTCTTAATGTGACGGTGGACTAGTCTAGACTACCAGGGTGTTCTCTTAATGTTACAGTGGACTAGTATAGACTCCCAGGGTGTTCTCTTAATGTTACAGTGGACTAGTCTAGACTACCAGGGTGTTCTCTTAATGTGACGGTGGACGAGTCTAGACTCCCAGGGTGTTCTCTTAATGTTACAGTGGACGAGTCTAGACTCCCAGGGTGTTCTCTTAATGTGACGGTGGACTAGTCTAGACTCCCAGGGTGTTCTCTTAATGTTACGGTGGACTAGTCTAGACTCCCAGGGTGTTCTCTTAATGTGACGGTGGACTAGTATAGACTCCCAGGGTGTTCTCTTAATGTGACGGTGAACGAGTCTAGACTCCCAGGGTGTTCTCTTAATGTGACGGTGGACGAGTCTAGACTCCCAGGGTGTTCTCTTAATGTTACAGTGGACTAGTATAGACTCCCAGGGTGTTCTCTTAATGTGACGGTGGACGAGTCTAGACTACCAGGGTGTTCTCTTAATGTTACAGTGGACTAGTATAGACTCCCAGGGTGTTCTCTTAATGTGACGGTGGACGAGTCTAGACTACCAGGGTGTTCTCTTAATGTGACGGTGGACTAGTCTAGACTACCTGGGTGTTCTCTTAATGTGACGGTGGACTAGTCTAGACTCCCAGGGTGTTCTCTTAACGGGACGGTGGACTAGTCTTGTCTACCAGGGTGTTCTCTTAATGTGACGGTGGACTAGTCTCGCCTCCCTGGGTGTTCTCATTAAGTACTTTAGTTTTTCTCCTCTTCTGCACTCAAATTAAACTGGTAGACAAGGGGTTTATCCAAATAAAGCCACAGGAATCACACTGTTTTCTGTGTTTTCTCTCTCTTCATTCAATTTGCAAGTTATTAACAACACCGGCTCCACACACCAGGACTGTTGGAGAAACCCATTTCAGATTGGGAAAGGTGAATTGTGTTACAGATCCTTCCTTAAATAAGTTGGCCACTATTTGTTTGAATAACTTAAGAATATTACAAAGTAAACATAGATGAATTTATTGTTTAAGTAATTTGTGTATTACTTAAATGGCAGACATCCATTTCACCTCTATACACTACCATGCCCCATTAGGCCTGGTTTACTCTATGGAGTGCTCTGATCTTTATGATTCCTCATTAGCCAGTCTGACTCTCAGCTCATTACGGCAGGAAGAGGAAGTGTGGCCCACTTTCATGCTCTCATCTAAATGGACGGCAATCAGAGGAGCGGCCGTATGGGGCTTCTGCCATCTACAGTGCTGTGATTTAGAGCCAGCCTGGATCAGGGGCAAAATTGAGATTATTCCACCAGTGAGCAGCACTTAGTTGAAAGAGCTGCAAATGAGGTCACTTAGTCTGCAAACACAACTGTATCATCGAGGGATTCACACATTGACTATTAGCAGATAACTGCCCTGCCTATATCACAATAATGTCTTGCTATCGTCTGACCCGTTGCTCATTGAACTATACGTGTGTGATCTTTTGGAGTTCAGGACGATAACAAAACAAAAACATTGGTGGGTCGAGATAGAAATTCTTGGAGGGCAATCTAATTAGGCAAAGCATTTCAGCATTCTGAAGAGCAAAAAGGGGCTGTTTTCTCCAACAGCAAGAAAATTCATAATAGGTGTTGAAATGGGGCTCCCACTAAAATGGGTCATGTAAATATGTTGAGGGGAAGTAGTTCAATTATTCAAAGTTTCAGAACTCTGGATGGATCCTCATTGAGGAACTGGGAGGGCCACAGAGCTCCTCCAGAGCCCAGGGACTGACGGAGAGCACATTGCGGTGCGGTGGGAGAGAACAGCTACAGGACCTCCCCTGGGACCCCTGTTCACTTAGCCCCTGTACTGTACCATGAATCCCACTCTGGGCTGCACAGGGCACACAGGTTTATGGGGCCAGTTGCAGCTGGTTCTTACATTTCTGAGGAAGAACAATGTTTGCCAATACAAAATAATTGATCCTTCAATTACTTTATCAGCTTTCTTGTAAGACCGTCTTACTTGTTCCACTTTGTTTTACTCTCAGCAGCTTTTGGAACATCTTATGTGCTATTAATATGAAACAGATACACATACTCTTGAGTATGGTCTCTCCAGTCGATAAGAGTCAAGAGCTGATTCTGAAGCTGGTCTTAATGCCTCATCCACATACAGCCCAGATGTTGACCAGACAGCCTATGGAATCAGATACCAATAGGATTATCCAGCCATGTGCTTTTGACCAAGATGACTGTGTAGTCTGGCATCCAGGGAACAGACAGCAGCATCCCAATGAGAAACAGAAAGCACTTCAGAGTCAGTCTGCCAGTGTTTACTCCATCCATCTCCATTAAAGGGATACATCCACGCTAATCTCGGCTCACAGCATGGCTCTCATCTCCTTATTTTGGATCACAAAACGACTCACTCCCTGCAGTTGATCTCTTGTTCAGTGTCTTCTATTTACAGTTTCATTGTAGTCACCAGATATCGAACAGAAGAAACTTGATTTGAAACATAAAACAATATCAACAAAGAGAGACAACTTATTCAAGTAGAATATACTTCTTCCTGTCAAGGCAATTTTCCAACATAAAAGGCTCTCTTCATGTTCTTGGGGACATTGGGCCTGGACAATGGACACAAAGCAGTGCATTTGTCCTATTCTTCCAATTGTCTTTCAGAGGGACATCTTCAGGGGATCAAGAGACTGTGGCTGCCTGTTATATTTAACAACAACATTCCCACCACTAAACAGACAGCATCTGATGGAGGAGAACTTGCTTTAAACAAAGTAAAGCAGAATCACAAGCTTTTCGAGGGATCATCAGATTCAGGGGTACAGTTGAAGTCGGAAGTTTACATACACTTAGGTTGGAGTCATTAAAACTCGTTTTTCAACCACTCAAAAATTTCTTGCCAACAAACTATAGTTTTGGCAAGTCGGTTAGGACATATACTTTGTGCAATTGTTTACAGACAGATTATTTCACTATATCACAATTCCAGTGGGTCAGAAGTTCACATACACTAAGTTGACTGTGCCTTTAAACAATTTCCAAACACCTGAAGGTACCACGTTCATCTGTACAAACAATAGTATGCAAGTATAAACACCATGGGACCACGCAGCCGTCATACAGCACAGGAAGGAGACGGGTTCTGTCTCCTAGAGATGAACGGACCTTGGTGCGAAAAGTGCAAATCAATCTCAGAACAACAGCAAAGGACCTTGTGAAGATGCTGGAGGAAACATGTACAAAAGTATCTATATCCACAGTAAAACGAGTCCTATATCAGCATATGCTGAAAGGCTTCTCAGCAAGGAAGAAGCCACTGCTCAAAAACTGCCAGAAAAAAAGGCAAACTACGGTTTGCAACTGCACATGGGGATAAAGATCGGGCTTTTTGGAGAAATGTCCTCTGGTCTGATGATACAAAAATAGAAATGTTTGGCCATAATGACCATCGATATGTTTGGAGGAAAAGGGGATGCTTACAAGCCGAAGAACACCATCCCAACCGTGAAGAACGGGGGTGGCAGCATCGTGTTGTGGGGGTGCTTTGCTGCAGGAGGGACTGGTGCACTTCAAAAAATAGATGGCATCATGAGGGAGAAAAATTATGTGGATATATTGAAGCAACATCTCAAGACATGGTCCTTCTGTAGCTCAGTTGGTAGAGCATGGCGCTTGTAACGCCAGGGTAGTGGGTTCGATCCCCGGGACCACCCATATGTAGAATGTATGCACACATGACTGTAAGTCGCTTTGGATAAAAGCGTCTGCTAAATGGCATATATTATTATTATTATATATAAGTTAAAGCTTGGTCGCATATGGGTCTTCCAAATGAACAATGACCCCAAGCATACTTCCAAAGTTGTGGCAAAATGGCTATAGGACAGCAAAGTCAAGGTATTGGAGTGGCCATCACAAAGCTCTGACCTCAGTCCTATAGAACATTTGTGGGCAGAACCGTGGTCCTTCTGTGGCTCAGTTGGTAGAGCATGGCGCTTGTAACGCCAGGGTAGTGGGTTCGATTCCCGGGACCACCCATACGTAGAATGTATGCACACATGACTGTAAGTCGCTTTGGATAAAAGCGTCAGCTAAATGGCATATATTATTATTATTATATTATAACTGAAAAAGTGTGCGCGAGCAAGGAGGCCTACAAACCTGACTCAGTTACACCAGCTCTGTCAGGAGGAATGGGCCAAAATTCCCCCATCTTATTATGGGAAGCTTGTGGAAGGCTACCTGAAACGTTTGACACAAGTTCAGCAATTTAAAGGCAATGCAACCACATTTTAATTGAGTGTATGTAAACCTCTGAGAACTGGGAATGTGATGGAAGAAAGAAGTAATTCTCTCTACTACTATTCTGACATTTTACATTCTTAAAATAAAGTGGTGATCCTAACTAACCTAAGACAGGGAATTTTTACTCTGATTAAATGTCAGGAATTGTGAAAAACTGAGTTTAAATGTATTTGGCTAAGGTGTATGTAAACTTCCGACTTCATAACTTAGGAATGCAAAAATACATTGGATAACACTCTAATGTAATGTAAACTCTTAGAATAAAGGGTTAGAAAAAGGGTTCTTTGGCTGTCCCATAGGAGAACCCTTTTTGGTTCCAGGTAGAACTTTTTTGGATTCTATGTAGAACCCTATGTGTAAAGGTTTCTACATGGACCTCAAAAGGGTTCTACCTGGAACCAAAAGAGGTCGACCTGGAGACAAAAAAGGGTTCTTCAAAGGATTCTCCTATGGGGAAAGCTGAATAACCCTTTTAGGTTCTAGATAGCACCTTTTTTCTATGAGTGTAATAACATTTTCAAAGATCTAAAATTGTGTTGCCATGTTCTATTCATGGTGTAGATTGTGCAGATAAAAACTTGAGAGAATATATGATGCATATGTACATGTCATTTCTGTTTCTCATTAGCTATTTACTGACGGATGCATACCAAGCACCATCATATGGTGGAATTTCCTTAGTTGAGCAGATTACTCTCACATACGCTATAAAGATGTACAGTTCAGAGCATGTAAAGGCACAGACATGCACACACACATACACAGTGTCCTTTCACTGTCCACGCTGTTACAAGCTCGACTCTCCCGCCCAAATGATGTCTCACAACGCACTGAGCAAAGGGTCATCTCTCCATACGGAATTTTGGATAATGTCCTTTGAAGTTTGAGAGAATGTCATAATTTTGTATTCTGATTCACACTGATGTAAGATAGTGGTGGAAGCGTGAAAAAGAAAGATGCGAGGGAATTATGAAAATGGGCGAGAGGGTTGTGCTGGTTCAGAAGAATTGGGGAATTGCTAATGCCTTCATTTGGTAGCTGAAGGAGACATTGCTTGCTGGCTATCACTGTTGCAGACAGTTTCACAATACTTTAGGGGGAATATCTTCCTCTGCTGTTGAACTACCTACACAATCACAGGATCAACTGTGCAACAGCAAAATAGTCATTAGAGTCAATCTATCAATAACAATGGAACAGACAGGTCAGTGCAATCTATAGCTGGATTCATCATGGTTAATTAGGTAACAACAAGCTTTAACAAGGACCTGGTAAGGCTTCTAAGATCTATGTCTAAAGTCAATCCAATGTGGTAAAGCATAATACAAGGCAAAACATTACCAAGCAGCACTGTCTTTGATTAAGGTTCAGGACTGTGTCCTGACTGTGTAAACATTACAAACCTATTGGGACCCTTAGAGAGATAGACAGGATCATTACTGACAGGGAGAATAAGCATCATACTAAAACATGCTTATTTGTCTTTCTCTCTGTGGGGAACACATCAGCTAGAGAGAAACTCATTTTGGAAACATTCACCATTTACTTTGGATTGCATGTGGACTGAATACCAGTGCAAGTTTTTATTTGCATGGGATAAAGTGCATTCGGAAAGTATTCAGACCCCTTGACTCCTTCGACATTTTGTTATATTACAGCCTTATTCAAAAATGGGACTAAATAAAAACAAATCCTCAGCAATCTACATACAATATCTCAATGACGAAGCAAAAACAGTTTTTTACAAATGTTTACACATGCATATAAAAAAAGATACGTAGGTATTCAGACACTTTACTATGAGACTCGAAAATGAGCTCAGGTGCATCCTGTTTTCATTGATCATCCTTGAGAGGTTTCTACAACTTGATTGGAGTCCACCTGTGGTAAATAAAAAAATGTGGACATGATTTGGAAAGGCACACACCTGTCCATATAAGGTCCCACAGTTGACAGTACATTTCAGAGCAAAAACCAAGCCATAAGATCAAAGAAATTGTCCGTAGAGCTCCGAGACAGGAATGTGTCGAGGGGCAGATTTCTACATTTCTGTAGCATTGAAGGTCCCGAAGAACTCAGTGGCCTCGGGCTCCATCATTCTTAAAAATGGAAGAAGTTATTGTCCTGCTGAAAGGTTAATTCATCTCCCAGTGTCTGGTGGAAAGCAGACTGAACCAGGTTTTTCCCTCTACGATTTTGCCTGTGCTTAGCGCCAAACTCCCCAGTCCAATGATTACAACCATACCCATAACATGATGCAGCCACCACTATGCTTGAAAATATGGAGATTGGTACTCAATAATGTGTTGTATTTGATTTGCCCCAAACATACCACTTTGTATTAGGGACAAAAAGTTAATTACTTTGCCACATTTTTTTGCTGCATTACTTTAGTGCCTTGCTGCAAACAGGATGCCGGTTTTGGAATTTGTATTCTGTACAGCCTTCCTTCTTTTCACTCTGTCAATTAGGTTAGTATTGTGGAGTACCTACAGTGTTGATTCATCCTCTTACTACAGTCCTTTAACTGGTGAAATCCCTGAGCGGTTTCCTTCCTCTCCAGAAACTGAGTTAGGAAGGACGTCTATATCTTTGTAGTGACTGGGTGTATTGGTACACCATCCAAAGTGTAATTAATAACTTCACCATACTCAAAGGGATATTCAATGTCTGCTTTTTAATTTGTTTACTCGTCTACCAATAGGTGCCCTCTTTGCGAGGCATTGGAAAACCTCCCTGGTCTTTGTGGTTGAATCAGTGTTTGAAATTCACTGCTCAACTGAGGGACCTTACAGATCATTGTGTGTGTGTGTGAGGTACATAGATGAGGTAGTCATTCAGAAATAATGTTAAACACTATTATTGCACTGTTACGTTCCCCACACATACAATGATCTGTAAGGTCCCTCAGTCGAGTAGTGAATTTCAAACTCCGATTCAAACACAAAGACCAGGGAGGTTTTCCAACGCCTCGCAAAGAAAGGACATTTCAAAAAACATTATTCCACACGCCAATGACCAAACATAGCAATTTAATCCATTTTAAATGCAGGCTGTAACACAAAATGTGGAAAAAGTCCATGGGGTGTGAATACTTTCTGAAGGCACTGTATGTTGGGTGGGCTAGCATTTTATCATATCAGATACAGTGAATATCAATTTGTGATCATGGAATTAGTCAATCTTATTTTGCATGCTGAAATTTCAACATAAATATAACATCTGGATATCCATTAGTGGTCATGTTCCTTCAATTGGCAATGAACATTTACAGCACAGAGTTTCCAAACACAGGGGCCCAACATCTCGAGACTTCCGAGAAAACCGTGCGAAGCAGACTCAGCAGACCAGTTTGGGGTTTGAGAAGTCAATAAAATTTGAATTTCTCTAAATCAAAAGGCAGAACCTAGATTCGAGCCAATGTGTTATTTCCTAGCCGTCAAAATTAGCAAAATATAGTCCTTTACACATTGTTTTGGGAATTTTCGATACTCCCTGTCTAGATTTCATTTCAGTGATTATTAGAGGACTGTAGGTCCTTTATCATTTCTACACAGTTTAGATTTGGTTTTAGTCATTTTAAAGTATATTGAGTTTGTCTCCCCCAGGGGCCGGATCCGTACAGTATGTTTGACGCCCCTTAACTAAACCATCTTTGGTTACAGAACAACAGGAGTTATTTTCAAGGCCACAATGCTGAAGTCAACTGAAAGAAAACTTCTGCTGTCACATAGCCTGGCAGTTAAGAGTGTTAGTCCAGTAACTGAAAGATTACTGGTTTGAATCCCTGAGCCGATTAGTTTAAAAATCTGTTGATGTGCCCTAATTGCTCCTGTAAGTCGCTCTGGATAAGAGTGTCTGCTGTCTAGTGGAAATATGCTTTGACATTTGAAATAAGGTAACTTCCTGACACTGAAAGGATAGTCAGATAAGTGGAAAGATGGCATGGAAAATATTACCTGATGAAACCAGTTCTATGCAATTGAGCTTTTGAGGGTTGTTCACACACAGACAGATGATGCAATATCTCATTGACAACAGACGGAAAGGACAAACACATTCAGACAGATGAACCCTGAGGGGTAACCTACAACGCAGGATCAAGGAGTTAGCCAGCTAACTTGCCCAAACATTCTGATATAACTTTTATATTTTGTAGAAAGATAAGATTGAAATGGGCATGGTCGAATTTATTTAATATCTATGTTGTTGTTTTTTTGTGAACCATAAAATCAATAGTTATTTCTGGTTACTTATCAAAGTTAGCTAACTAATGGATTATACTTTTTAGTGTACCCGTCTGATTTCCGCCCCAGACATAAAGTGCTCATGCCTTACATCCAGGTTCATGTAGAGACCATGTATAGTTGTTACTATTCAAGTTAAAAACACTTCCCACCAATTTCATTATACAACAGCATACATCATTGATCATTAGGATTTGAATATAAATTGTGCCTTTTGCATTCACAATACATACTATACCACAACTTTAACTGTTAAGAGGAACTGATCAGGAGTGACATTCAAAAACTATCTGGATGAGGATTTTGCAAACGATTGTAGCCTATATGAAATTCTCAATAGCAAAACTGTATTAAAGGAGCGAAACAAACTTGCAGTGAAAGGTTACAGGAAGTGTCGATTGCTGAAAGTACATAAACTCTTTAAATGAACCAAAAACAAACGTACTGGACTGGATACAGCTGGCATGCAGGTCCTCAGGAGAAAATGAAAACTTCAGTCTTCTCCAGATAATGTGGCGCCACCTGCTGGTAGGAACAAAGTCTGTTGGATTCAATGAAATCAACCCACAGAGGGATAGTTTTATTGGGCCAAAAGTAATCTTCTAAAACTAGAAACAAAGATGAAGAAATCTAGTCAGAGCCTGTGCCTGTTCAACAGTTGTCTGACCAATGGTTCAACATCTAAAATATTGAAATAACCAAAACCTACAATTTTTCAAAAATACATTATATGATTACAATATCCAAAATGGACAATATGCCTCAACATTTTGTGAAATCTTTATACAATGGGAGAAAAACAACAATCCAGAAAATAATAGATCAATGAATGCATTATAAAAACTCATTTGACCTTTATCCTGCATAGTTTGGTCTTTTTTCAGGACTGGGGACGTGTCAAGAGCCCATCTGGATAATATTACACGTTCTAAAGATGCAGCAGCCTGAGCAGAACTCTCTCTCAGAAGAAGGATTCAAAACCTTCCAGAACTGTCTCTCACGTCAACCAACAACAAACATACAGCCAGATGCCTCTGGAATTCAACCACACAACTCACCAGGGAGACATATTTTTAGGTTAGTTCAGAACTGAATTCTCTTAAAGGAATATACTTTTGTGGTTGTGTTTGAGAGTAGTTTAAATAAATCCTAAACGTGTGTTTGATGTATACCTGGATGTTGACACTGCTCGTCCTGAGCCTGGGGTTGGGGCATGCTCAGAGGTCCACCCAGGAAGCCTTCATGATGCAGTATTTTGAGAGGAGGATTGCCCAACTTGAGGTAAGAGACAAAAACAAAAGCCTAAAGACTCCAAACGACATGTTTTCTTCATTACACACAGAGAATGAATGGATTGGCTTATGGTCAAATAAAACTAATATCATATTTTCAGATTACTCTACCTCATTGTTTAGTCTGTATTGTTAACATTACAGCAACACTAAACTAAAACCAATGTTAACAGCAAATCTCAAAACAAACTGTTCACTGTGACGATGCGAACCAGGGACTCCAATGCATATACACCCTACTCTCATTTGCCACCAAACATAGTTTGCAAATGTTTTTGTTTGTTAATGTGGTTATAGTGTACCGCTAAGCATGTCCCAAAGTTCTTATACAAGCCATCACACGCAAGTAGAAATTGTTAACAATGTTAATTAAGAATTTAAGTTACACTGCTTCGATTTATCGACCTGAAAAAGGCAGTTTCATAAATTAGCAGCATTTCAATGTTCTCGATTTGTCAGTTGGGATAATTAGGAGTACAGAGTCATCTTCTTTCACTGGATTGAGGTAAGTTTTCGAGCCATATCCCCCCCCCCGGCTCAACTCTGCGCTGATTAGGGCAGCCAAGCGTTTCTAAACTATTCTGGATCATTTCAGGAGCGCTTGGGCTGGAGTGACATTTGGTCCCATTTTTTTTGTTTTACTCTAGTATGGGATTTACTGATGTTATAGGTGCTCTGCCTTAGAAGCCAGTGGTTGCCTCAGTTATTGGATATTTAGATGATTGTTTGTCATTTTGAAAGTTTATGTTTATATGTCAGAGTTCATCAACGTCTTGTAAACATCCATGGTTCCATTTCACCTTCTGCACCTATAAATAAATACCTCCATTTTGCACCTGATTTTGTCTGAATCCTTATGCTTCACACCCCCTGACAAGACCACCTAGGGTCCACATTCTTACCTTCACATTGTGCCACTTCTTAAACAGCATCTGCTTGCTCACCTCTCTTGCCCAGGAGCGTCTGATCAAATGTGAGCAGATCACCCAGCAGGTGGACCAGAAGATCTATGACCTGTCTACAAAGGTGCGTGGCCAGCTGGCTAGCATGGAGGTGCACCGAACGGAGGTAAAGACTCAGGTGGATAATGTAGTCATGCGGGTGGAGCGAGTGGAGAGGGACGTGGAGTACCTGGAGAATAAGACCCCTAACCAGCCCCACATCGAGGTAGAGGAGGCCCTGATGGAACAGCAGATGAAAGACACCCAGAAGAAAGTAGTAAAGATCACACTGGGGACAGGTACTTAGGAAACTGATGTTAACTGGAAAACAATGTAATATACTTGTGTGTGTGTTGTACATGATATTGAGAAATAAATTAGGATACTTTCAATCTTACTCTTGTCCTTTCATGTATAGACTGCAACATAGCTCTCACTGGTGTGAAGTCTCTGAAGATAGTGAAGAAAGCAGGGGACGTCTATGGATCCTGGCTGAAAGACCCTACTAAGGGTTCTGCCAAAATCTATTTCTTCAGCGGGAATAAGAACAACACCGTACTGGAGTTTAAATCCTTGAAGACCTTCACTGAGGGAAGGCTCACCCAGGCTCATCCAATTCATCTCCCCTTTCCCTGGCAGGGAACTGGCCATGTGGTCTACAATGGCTTTCTGTACTATCACAGGGCAGACACACCCAACCAGATCTTAAAGGTGCATCTCCTCAACCGCACTGTGGCCGACAGTATGCTGCTGCCCGGGGTTGGCCGCCTGCCTACCTACGCCCTCACCACGCACACCTTCCTGGACCTGGCTGTGGATGAACTGGGCCTGTGGGTCTTCTACTCTGACCCAGAGTTTGGGGGCAACCTGGTGATCACCAAGCTGGACAAGAGCAGCCTTGCTGTGGAGCACACCTGGGACACCACCTGTACGAGCCGCGACGCAGAGTCAGCATTCATGATCTGTGGAACACTGTATGTGGTGTATAACTCCCGCTACGGAGGGCGCTCCAGCATTCAGTGCCTGTACGATATCCACGACACCATCCACAGTGAGGAGAGCCCTGTGCTGTTCTTTCCTAAGCGCTACACCAACCACTACAGTATGCATTACCACCCCAAGGACAAGCAGCTGTATGCCTGGGACGACGGCTACCAGACCATCTACAAAGTGGACCTCAAGAGCAAGGCTGAAGTCTGACATGAGTCTACATGAAACACTTATCAGTCATAGAACCACAGGCGTATTCAAAACATAACTAATTAACAATGTCCATATTCTTATCATAATAGCCAACAATAATCCATTTAAGTTGAGGTAACACAATACACAGTTTACTCAAGGCCCATATTTTCACATGACTTTCTGCAAGATTATAATAAACTGCATTTAAAAAGTTGTCTTTCTGGGAGCAATGTAGTGGTTCGATGGTTCTTAGTACAATGTAGTGGTCAGATGGTTCTTAGTACAATGTAGTGGTCAGATGCTTCTTGGAGGTACAGTGACTGAAAATAAGTTTTTGCCAATGTGGCACTGTTGAACTGAATGAGCTGAGAGAGCTCTCCCAAAACAGTAGCTTTTTGCATAGTCATACATGTTTATGGAGCAACTTTTATGACCCTGCTGAACACATCAGAGCTCTAAAGATTGGATGTGCCTGTAAAGTAATGGAAAACAACTAAATCTGACATTTCCACAAGCTGATGGTACTATTCTATTAACAGACAAACCATATTTTCCTATTCCTGTTCCTATAATAATTTTGATATGAGCTTCTGTTCTTTGTCGTGACTTTGAAAGGCAGTACATGGCATGTTATTATTGGTGTATGTATATGGCATAGCAACCACGTGAACAGGCTAATTGAGCATGGGCCAAGTGTAGTCAAATGAGATTAGGTAGCTAGTAATTGAGCCCCACAGTTGGTGTCATAATACCCATAAAACCCGAGTGGTCAAACAGGCAAATGGTTCCAATCGTTTTTCCACCATTCATTATTCCCATAGAGAATTTTAGAAACGCTTGGCTAGGCATACTCTGGCAGGATGTTTTGAGAACTATGTAAATCACTCTCACAAGGTGCCTTGTATCAATATATTCAGCTCATTTACTCTCAGATTAAAAAATGCTAATTTGCATCAAAGTAAACATCATGTAAGACTACAAATCCCTGCAAACTCCTGCACGTCATCTCTAGCTGACACCTTTGCTAACAGGTATTGTGTCAATTTAAAACTTGCACAAGACAGTTCAAAGAAATGTCAGTTTAAAGAAATTGTATTTATTCATTACTAAATGCGTTACTAAATTAAAATACAATATGTTAATCCAGAGATTCTTACCTTTGCCTTGATTCGGCAGTCTCCTCCAAATTATCATGACATTTGTAGTTCTTTATGATAGCCACATAAACAGCTGATTAGCATTTAATTTTGGGGGGCGTAGATACAGGCGACTGTTTTGATAAATCACCTTGTCCTAGAGAGAGTTACATGGTTATCAAAACGTCACGCCAGGTAATCCCATATGGGAAAAAATGTATGGTGGAAAACGATAGAACCATTTCCTTGTTTGACCGCTAGGTTTTATGGGTATTATGACTCATGCTGTGGTAATCTAACCTGAGATATTGTTGCTGTGTTTTTTTGTATAACTATGCTTGTCTCACGTATAATCAGCAGATGGCACTGTTGTCAAGAACTTCAGCACAAACGCCAGTGAGCCAAGCGTCCAAATGATAGGCTGGCTGTATGTTTAAATCCTACAGTCCTAGGGTATATAATACTGTGCACGTGCTGGGCCATGGCAGACTCAACCAAGTGAGATAAAAATGTGCACCGGTCAATGGGACCCCCCAAAAAAAAGTGTATTTATGTGTACACAAATAGCATAAAGAAGATGTGATGAGTTGTAATATATTTATTACACGTGATTACAATAATGTGTTGCAGATTTGAGTTTACATTTCGTCTTGTTCACGTATTGGGAATGATGAGTAGCTAGCGCACATGGGCTGTGTAGTTTGATGGGATGGCACACCCTTAGAGTCACACGATAGGTGATTGGTGGAGAGGCTTTATGATGAACACACTTATGGCGTTGGCAGCGCAAAGGCACAGTCGGTCAATGCGCGGAGCATCCCATCACTGAAGACACCACTTACAGTGCCAAGGACCATTTTAAATCCAAGGTGGTCAATAGTGTATTTTGCAAGTTGCAGGGAAGGAATACGCGCTGGAGAGCAAGTCTCCGAAGTCGAGGATATTATAGGTAATGCCGAGACACTTGTTTTCTTATTATTATTTACTTAGTAAAGTTTGTATCCTACTCGCAGGTATTCATAATATAAGTAGATACGATTTAAAGCCTATCTGTAGCCGAATGTACGGCGGCTTTGTGAATAAACACAATTTTAATTGTTCTATACTATTCTTTTTCCCCCAAGTATGTTCAATACACTGATTTGCTTACAGAACAGGTGGATGAGCGCTGGGAAAGTGACAGAATAAAACTTGTCTGAACATGACAATGCAGTTGTGTACAGTATGTGGTTTCAACAGTTTCTCAGCATTCCACAAGTATCTAAGCACTTGGCATGTAGCTTTATTGAAATAAAGTAGTAGTGGTTGTTTAACTCAATTAGTTTTTGTTGCAGTTGCTTTCACACTTAGTAGTAAAACGATATGGTTTTCAGTTTATGTATGTATACAATTTATGTAAGAATTATGAGGAGAAAATGGCCTACATTGAATGCACACAAAGCAATTCCCTGCTTTTTAATGGTTTGCAGGGGTTTCTGTTGATGAAATGCAGTTTTGTTGTTTTCAGGGTAGGCTATAGTAGCCTATGATGTGTTAAATGATATTGCAGCCTACTCACCCGAGTTTAATTGCAGACTATCAATTATGGACTGCATGACAAGCAGCTAAATATTTCTTGCTGTGTATGATATGGTAATTTGTAAGTATCACGGCTGTAGTGCACCCAGCTGTGTGTGCTTGCCATCAAACAGCGAAGATGATTCATAGACCAGAAATGCTTGAGTGTCTTGAATATGGACGAAGAGTTGGAGGGGACTTGCACCCAGGATACAATGTATTCTGTAACCATGCTCATCCGAAGTAGCCCAGGTCGCATTCATCTGAATAGAATTACCTCTGAACACCAGTGGTTCATTAGTCTCCAAATTATACTGAACAAAAATGTAAGTGCAACATGCAACAATTTCAAAGATTTTACTGTGTTACAGTTCATATAAGGAAATAAATCAATTGAAATAAATTCATTAGGCCCTAATCTATCGATTTCACATGAGTGGGAATACAGATATGCATCTGCTGATCACAGATACCTTTAAAAAAAGTAGGGGCGTGGTTCAGAACCAGTCAAATCAAATCAACTTTTATTTGTCACTTGCGCCGAAAACAACAGTAAAATGCTTACTTACAAGCCCTTAACCAACAATGCAGTTCAAGAAAGAGTTTTAAAAATACATAAAAATAAAAAGTAACACAATAAAATAACAAGGCTGTATACAGGGAGTACCAGTACCAAGTCAATGTGTAAGGGGATACCTAGTCAGTTGTACAACTGAATGCATTCAACTGAAAACTGTCTTCTGCATTTAACCCAACCCCTCTGAATTAGAGAGGTGTGGGGGGCCTGCTTAATCAACATACAAGTCATCGGCACCCAGGGAACAGTGGGTTAACTGCCTTGCTCAGGGGCAGAACGACAGATTTTTACCTTATCAGCTCGGGATTTGATCTAGCAACCTTTCGGTTAATGCCACAATGCGTCCTACCTGCCAGGCTACCTGCCAGGTACAGGTTAGTTGAGGTCATTTGTACATGTAGGTATGGTTAAAGTGATTATGCATAGAAAATAAACAGTGAGTACCAGCAGTGTAAAAACAAATGAAGAGGGGAGGGGTGTCAATGGAAATAGTCTGGTTGGCCATTTGATTAATTGTTCAGCAGTCGTATGGCTTGAGGGTAGAAGCTGTTAAGGAGCCTTTTGGTCCTAGACTTGACGCTCCGGTACCGCTTGCCGTGCGGTAGCAGAGAGAACATTCTATGACTTGGGTGACTGGAGTCTTTGGGGCCTTCCTCTGACACCGCCTAGTATATAGGTCCTGGATTGGCAGGAAGCTTGGCCCCAGTGATGTACAGTTGAAGTCTGAAGTTTACATACACTTTAGTTGGAGTCATTAAAACTTGTTTTTCAACCACTCCGCAAATTTCTTATTGACAAACTATAGTTTTGGCAAGTCGGTTAGGACATCTATCACAATTCCAGTGGGTCAGAATTTTACATACACTAAGTTGACTGTGCCTTTTAAACAGCTTGTAAAATTCCAGAAAAGTATGTAATGGCTTTAGAAGCTTCTGATAGGCTAATTGACATCATTTGAATCAATTGGAGGTGTACCTGTGGATGTATTTCAAGGCCTACCTTCAAACTCAGTGCCTCTTTGCTTGACATAATGGGAAAATCAAAAGAAATCAGCCAATGTAACGGATGTGAAACGGCTAGCTTAGTTGGTGGTGCGTGCTAAATAGCGTTTCAATCGGTTACGTCACTTGCTCTGAGACCTTGAAGTAGTAGTTCCCCTTGCTCTGCGGCTTTTGTGGAGCGATGGGTAACGATGCTTCGAGGGTGACTGTTGTCGATGTGTGCAGAGGGTCCCTGGTTCGCGCCCGGGTATGGGCGAGGGGACGGACGTAAAGTTATTCTGTTACACCAAGACCTCAGAAAAAAATCATAGACCTCCACAAGTCTAGTTCATCCTTGGGAGCAGTTTCCAAACGCCTGAAGGTACCACGTTCATCTGTACAAACAGTAGTACGCAAGTATTAACAGCATGGGACCACGCAGCCGTCATACCGCTCAGGAATCAGACTTGTTCTGTCTCCTAGAGATGAACGTACTTTGGTGCAAAAAGTGCAAATCAATCCCAGAACAACAGCAAAGGACCTTGTGAAGATGCTGGAGGAAACAGGTACAAAATTATCTATATCCACAATAAAACGAGTCCTATATCAACATATCTTGAAAGGCCACTCGGCATGGAAAAAGCCACTGCTCAAAAACTGCCATAAAAAGCCAGACTATGGTTTGCAGCTGCACATGGGGACAAAGATTGTACTTTTTGGAGAAATGTCCTCTGGTCTGATGAAACAAAGATAGAACTGTTTGGCCATAATGACCATCGTTATGTTTGGAGGAAAAAGGGGGAAGCATGGGGGTGGCAGCATCATGTTGTGGGGGTGGCAGCATCATGTTGTGAGGGTGCTTTGCTGCAGGAGGGACTGGTGCACTTCACAAAATAGATGGCATCATGAGGAAAGAAAATTATGTGGATATATTGAAGCAACATCTCAAGACATCAGTCAGGAAGTTAAAGCTTGGTCGCAAATGGGTCTTCCAAATGGACAATGACACCAAGCATACTTCCAAAGTTGTGGTAAAATGGCTTAAGGACAACAAAGTCAAGGTATTGGAGTGGCCATCACAAAGCCCTGACCTCAATCCTATAGAAAATGTGTGGGCAGAACTGAAAAAGTGTGTGCAAACAAGGAGGCCTATGACTCAGTTACACCAGCTCTGTCAGGAGGAATGGGCCAAAATTTACCCAAGTCATTGTGGGAAGCTTGTGGAAGGCTATCCAAAATGTTTGACCCAAGTTAAACAATATAATGGCAATGCTACCAAATACTAATTGAGTGTATGTGAACTTCTGACGCACTGGGAATGTGATGAAAGAAATAATAGCTGAAATCATTCTCTCCTATTATTCTGACATTTTATTCTGACATTCACATTCTCTAACTGACCTAAGACAGGGAATTGTAATTAGGATTAAATGTCAGGAATTGTGAAAAACTGAGTTTAAATGTATTTGGCTAAGGTGTATGTAAACTTCCGACTTCAACTGTACGTACTGTGGGGACTGGGGTGGTGTACTCCTCAGTGCCATTGGATGAATCCCGGAACATATTCCAGTCTGTGCTAGCAAAACAGTCCTGTAGCGTAGCATCCGCGTCATCTGACCATTTCCGTATTGAGCGAGTCACTGGTACTTCCTGTTTTAGTTTTTACTTGTAAGCAACAATCAGGAGGATAGAATTATAGTCAGATTTTCCAAATGGAGGGCGAGGGAGAGATTTCTATGCATCTCTATGTGTAGAGTAAAGGTGGTCTAGAGTTGTTTTGTTCTCTGGCTGCTCATGTTACATGTTGGTAGAAATGAGGTAAAACTGATTTAAGTCTGCCTGCATTAATGTCCCCAGCCACTAGGAGCGCCGCTTCTGGATGAGCATTTTCTTGTTTGCTTATGGCCTTATAGAGTTGGTTGAGTGCGATTTTAGTGCCAGCATTGGTTTGTGTTGGTAAGTAGACTGCTTCGAATAATACAGATGAGAACACTCTCGGTAGATAGTGTTGGCTACAGCGTATCATGAGGTACTCTACCTCAGGCGAGCAATACCTAGAGACTTCTTTAATATTATACGTTGTGTATCAGCTGTTATTGACAAATAGACACACAACCCTGCCCATCATCTTACTAGACATAGCTTCTCTGTCCTGCCGATGCATGGAAAACCCAGCCAGCTCTATATTATCCATGTCGTCATTCAGCCATGATTCAGTGAAACATAAGATATTACAGGTTTTAATGTCCCGTTGGTAGGATAGTCTTAATCGTATGCCATTTTGTTTCCCATTGATTGGCCAATAGTAAGGATGGTAGTGTAGATTTACTGACTTGCCTTCTCTGAAGGCAGCCCGAACTCCTCCGCCTTTTTCTCTCTCTTTCTTCACGCAAATGACAGTGATTTGGGCCTGGTCTCAGAAAGCAGTATATCCTTCGGGTCAGACTCATTAAAGAAGAAATCTTTGTCCAGTTCGAGGTGCGTAATCGCTGTTCTGATATCCAGAAGCTCTTTTCGGTCATAAGAGACGGTAGCAGCAACATTATGTACAAAATAAGTACAAAAATAAGTTACAAACAATGTGAAAAAAAAAAAAAAGCAAAGTTGGTTAGGAGCTCGTAAAATGGTAGCCATCCCCTCCGACGCCATTGTGTGACCACCATTTGCCTCATGCAGCGTGACACATCTTCTTTGCATAGAGTTGATCAGGCTGTTGATTGTGGCCTGTGGAATGTTGTCCCACTCCTGAAATGGCTGTGCGAAGTTGCTGGATATTGGCGGGAACTGGAACACACTGGTGTACACGTCAATCTAGAGCATCCCAAACATGCGCAATAGGTGACATGTCTGGTGAATATGCAGGCCATGGAAGAACTGGAACATTTTCAGCTTCCAGGAACTGTGTACAGATCCTAGCGACATGGGGCCATGCATTATAATACTGAAACATGAGGTGATGGCGGCAGGTTAATGGTACAACAATTGGCTTCAGGATCTCATCACAGTATCTCTGTACATGCAAATTGATGATAAAATTAAATTGTGTTTGTTGTCCATAGCTTATGCCTGCCCATACCATAACCCCACAGCCACCATAGGGCACTATGGTTGACTAACGTTGACATCAGTATATTCACTCGCCCACACAACACTATACACGTACGTGGTCTGCGGTTGTGAGGCTGGTTGGACGTCCTGCCAAATTCTCTAAAACAACGTTGAAGGAGGCTTGTGGCAGAGAATTTATCATTCAGTTCTCTTGTTAAAGCTCTGGTGGAGTCAGCACGCAAATCCTCGTTCAAAACCTGATGCATCTGTGGCATTGTGTCCCCAGCACATGGTGCACCTGCATAGTTATCATGCTGTTTTAATCAGCACCTTGATATGCCACATCTGTCAGGGGAATGGATTATCTTGGCAAAGGAGAAATGTTCAGTAACAGGGATGTAAACAAATTTGTGCACAAAATTTAAGATAAATAAGCTTTTTGTGCATATGGAAAATTACAGGGATATTTTATTTCAGCTCAAACATGGGACCAACACTTTACATGTTGCGTTTATATTTTTGTTCAGTATCATTCACAATACTGTTGTTATCACAGAGAGAGGGTGCTTGTTGCATTCTGTTTTACATTTTTAATTGTATAGATTTTTTTTCTCCCCAATTGGTAGTTACAGTCCTGTCCCATCGCTGCAACTCCCGTACAGACTTGGGAGAGGTGAAGGTCGAGAGCCGTGCGTCTTCTGAAACACATCCCACCCAAGCCACACTGCTTCTTGACACAACACCCGCAACACCCGCCAGCCACACCAATGTGTCGGAGAAAACACTGTACACCTGGCGACCACGTCAGTGTGCATTGCGCCCAGCCCGCCACAGGAGTCACTAGTGTGTGATGGGACAGGAACATCCCTGCCAGCCAAACCCTCCCCTAACCCGGACGACGCTGGGCCAATTGTGCGCCCCCCCCCCCATGGGTCTCCCGGTTGCAGCCGGCTGCGACAGAGACTGGACTCAAACCAGGTTCTCTCGTGGCACAGCTAGCACTGTGATGCAGTGCCTTAGACCACTGCGACACTCGGCAGGCCCCTCATTCTTAATCTATTCAAGAAACACTTGATTCATCAATAACTTATTTGATTGCACTGTAAAAATACTGTAAAAAAAACTCCTGGCTTACAGGCCACATCAAGCCTGCAAGTCACATTATGCTGGCTTGCAAAGTTGCTTAATCAGTGTTATTCTGTGAGTTTAATGGACTTCAAAAGGACAATAATTTAAGCTAATGTGTTCAAGTTTGTTTATTCAACAAACTCTGGTTGAAGTGAGGTGAATTTGAAAAAGCTTGTTAAGTAATATTACAAATGAATGTTTGCTCAAAACCACTCAAAACAACCCCCATCATTATCATACTTCCCAGCATGCTCTATTGCAGGATGGTTTTCAGAATAGTTTGTTTAAATACCTGTGTTCTTGCTTGTACATTGATTGGTTTATTAATCTTATGCTACACAAACATAAATAACATACATTTTTCTAAACTAATCCAATTTTTTTGTATTTGGACTTTTTGCACTTGTTACTGAGATAGCTGTTCCAGTTTATATGATTTAGGTAGTCTCAATTTTATGACAGTCCTTCTCCTTGTAGGTTGTGGGTGATTAAAGGTTCCTATTGTTGCATATCCTCACTCTGGCTGGATTCCAATAAGAATTACATATCACTTTGCAAGCCAGCATAATGTGACTTGCAGGCTTGATGTGGCCTGTAAGCCAGGAGTTTCAGACCACTGTGTTAGGGTGTAACTAGGCCCTCAAAGAAAGGCCTTATGATTTATGTAATGTATTGTCATAAAGATGTACATTTTACACTAAGATATATGCAAAAAAGGTAGAATAAATTCTCAAGTTGAATTGTATGTTCACTTAACCATCAATTCAAAGTTGAGTGAACATACAATTCAATTGACAATGTATGTTGATTCAGCTACAGTATATGCCCACATGTTGAGTAAACTCACCAGCCTGTTGCAGCTGGTTGCCTTACAATTGAACATTTCATTTATTATTATAATTATTAGTTTTCTATTTGGAGTTTAAATTAATGTGAGGAAATACTAGTTATTTCCAACATACAAAGAATATTCAAAGCAGAGTTTGCATGTATAGTATAGCATTATATCGTGCTATACTAGTCACAGAATGAGGAAGAAAAGACAACCATAGTAGCAGATCAGGGCATTATACTCTGAGGATCAAACAGAATTATTCTGTCAACTCACACGGCTATGGCATTGTGAGTCGTCTACACAACGTAATCCTCAGTCAGATACTGGATGTCAGAGAGCGGAGAAAGCTTACTACTCGCAGGAGGGCTTGAAAAATCACAGGGAAGATCATTTCTTGTGTTGATTTTAGCCTGACCGATATGTTTTTTGGGGTCCGATACCGATTCCGATTTTTTTTTTTTTGGGGGGGAAACGTACCGATACTAATGTATCTGCCGATAAACTGTTTTACAGCAGATTTTTTTTCCCACACTGAGTTCTCATAAATTGCCATCCAAAAGAGTGACTGTACAATACCTATGCTTCAGATGTTGATTTCATACATTGTGACAATAATGACACATCATGAGAATGGTGTGTTCAGATAAGCATGCAATTTCCTTTTTTCATTCTATTTATTGAATATTGGTTACCGTGGCGTTATCGACCAATATGGCGTTAAAAAGCCAATATCGGCTGATTTTAATAGTGGTAAACCGATAAATCAGTCGGGCTCTAGTTATTATATATAATTTTGCAGCTGTTGCTGCTCTGCTTAGGGCTCCCTTCAAGGAATGTTCTACCAGAGTTCACTCAATGAATGATACTAGTGGACAGACCTCTGGGTAGCCTATGTATGGTGTTGGACACTACTGTTTTGAGGTGGAGAAGATAAAGAAACAGACAAGCTAGTGAAAGGCATCTGCTGTGTTATTACATAGAAAAAAACACACTTAAAGCGGCAATCAACAGTTGAAACGATAACAAAGCACTGATTTGCTACAAAGCTGAGGGATGGGACTGAAGAAATGGAACCACTCAAATTCATAGACAGAGCTATGGATGCAAGAACTGATCATCCTTGACATCACAATTTAGTTCTAACCATGTTTTGAGGCTATACAGTGTTTGTTTGCATTTACTTTGTTCACAGTACAGTAAAACACGTTTATATTGTGTGTTCTGATGCGGTACGACAGTTGAATTAAGCTCAAATCAAATCAAATTTTTATTTGTCACATACACATGGTTAGCAGATGTTAATGCGAGTGTAGCGAAATGCTTGTGCTTCTAGTTCCGACAGTGCAGTAATAACCAACAAGTAATCTAACTAACAATTCCTAAACTACTGTCTTATACACAGTGTAAGGAGATAAAGAATATGTACATAATGATATATGAATGAGTGATGGTACAGAGCAGCATAGGCAAGATACAGTAGATGGTATCGAGTACAGTATATACATATAAGATGAGTATGTAAACAAAGTGGCATAGTTAAAGTGGCTAGTGATACATGTATTACATAAGGATGCAGTCGATGATATAGAGTACAGTATATACGTATGCATATGAGATGAATAATGTAGGGTAAGTAACATTATATAAGGTAGCATTGTTTAAAGTGGCTAGTGATATATTTACATCATTCCCATCAATTCCCATTATTAAAGTGGCTGGAGTTGAGTCAGTGTCAGTGTGTTGGCAGCGGCCACTCAATGTTAGTGGTGGCTGTTTAACAGTCTGATGGCCTTGAGATAGAAGCTGTTTTTCAGTCTCTCGGTCCCAGCTTTGATGCACCTGTACTGACCTCGCCTTCTGGATGATAGCGGGGTGAACAGGCAGTGGCTCGGGTGGTTGATGTCCTTGATGATCTTTATGGCCTTCCTGTAACATCGGGTGGTGTAGGTGTCCTGGAGGGCAGGTAGTTTGCCCCCGGTGATGCGTTGTGCAGACCTCACTACCCTCTGGAGAGCCTTACGGTTGAGGGCGGAGCAGTTGCCGTACCAGGCGGTGATACAGCCCGCCAGGATGCTCTCGATTGTGCATCTGTAGAAGTTTGTGAGTGCTTTTGGTGACAAGCCGAATTTCTTCAGCCTCCTGAGGTTGAAGAGGCGCTGCTGCGCCTTCACGATGCTGTCTGTGTGAGTGGACCAATTCAGTTTGTCTGTGATGTGTATGCCGAGGAACTTAAAACTTGCTACCCTCTCCACTACTGTTCCATCGATGTGGATAGGGGGGTGTTCCCTCTGCTGTTTCCTGAAGTCCACAATCATCTCATTAGTTTTGTTGACGTTGAGTGTGAGGTTATTTTCCTGACACCACACTCCGAGGGCCCTCACCTCGCCGTCTCGTCGTTGTTGGTAATCAAGCCTACCACTGTTGTGTCGTCCGCAAACTTGATGATTGAGTTGGAGGCGTGCGTGGCCACGCAGTCGTGGGTGAACAGGGAGTACAGGAGAGGGCTCAGAACGCACCCTTGTGGGGCCCCAGTGTTGAGAATCAGAGGGGAGGAGATGTTGTTACCTACCCTCACCACCTGGGGGCGGCCCGTCAGGAAGTCCAGTACCCAGTTGCACAGGGCGGGGTCGAGACCCAGGGTCTCGAGCTTGATGACGAGCTTGGAGGGTACTATGGTGTTGAATGCCGAGCTGTAGTCGATGAACAGCATTCTCACATAGGTATTCCTCTTGTCCAGATGGGTTAGGGCAGTGTGCAGTGTGGTTGAGATTGCATCGTCTGTGGACCTAAGCTCATGAGGCAGTTATTTTTTAAGAATCAAATCAGTACATATCATTAATTTATAAGTCCAAAAATGCATGTAGCTACTGCAGATTGCCCATTTTTAATATACTGTATGGGTAGAAATTCAAGACAACACATTGGCAGTCCCACAGCTCCAGAGTGTAAATTCCTCTTGGTAATGAGTGTGTCGGGCGGCAGTCAGCTGGGCTGTGCTCTGAGGATCATGTGCTCAGACAAATGGATAAGGCCCATTATTTGTCCTGGCCTCTGTTTTATGCCACTCCCCAGCCCCATGTGAAACAGTATGCGATTGTATGCCTTTGAGATGACATACCCTCCCAGGACTCAGGCCAAATGCATAAACAGATATTGCAATTGTTTAGCAACTTCCCCCTCAGGATGACCGTAAATGCTATTTTATTTCTGCAGGATTTTACGTTTGCATGGCATTTGGACTGCTATGCATTGCCTGGATATGTTCTGTATGGAAATCATTGAACATCCATGCTTTAGTTACAAGTAAACCAAAGTCTATGCTGAAATGTCTAATCTTTTTAATAACAAACATATTACTTAAGTTATTGATTCTGGGGTCCACCAGTGACATTCTTCAACCTGTGTGCTTCCCCGCTAACTGTGATGAGAGTTCATCAGACAAAGGTGAGCGACCTCTACCAGGCCAGGACTTTTACTTTCTCCCTGCTTGACAAAAGATTTAAAGCTCCATGGTAAACAGGCAGCACAGAGTTAGCCGGAAGCCAAAAAGAGGTTGAAGTGAACATTGTTTACAAGTTGTGAACAAGTTATATGACCATCGCCTGTCAAGGCAAATCAAGCTAAAGCTTTCAGCAGAGCAGAAGAGTGTTGAGTGGTGAGTGATTGCGGGAGGGAAACAATACTGTGGGACATAGTTTGATGGTTTTTCCATGCAGCTTTGTTGTTTTCCAGTTAAAGTTGGAGTTCTTTAGCTAGGAATATGATCCCTAAAACAACTAGCTCCCCTCCCAGCTCAGATGGGGGTTCTGCCTGAACGATGACCTGTTACAATTTTATAAAATCAAATAAAAAATGTTGTATTTCACCTTTATTTAACCAGGTAGGCTAGTTGAGAACAAGTTCTCATTTACAATTGCGAACTGGCCAAGATAAAGCAAAGCAGTTCGACACATACAACAACACAGAGTTACACATGGAATAAACAAACATACAGTCAATAATACAGTAGGGAAAAAAGTATATATACAGTGTGTGCAAATGAGGAAAGATAAGTGAGGTAAGGCAATAAAATAGACCATAGTGGCGAGGTAATTACGATATAGCAATTAAACATTGGAGTGAGATGTGCAGAAGATGACTGTGCAAGTAGAGATACTGGGGTGCAAAGGAGCAAAATAAATACAATATGGGGATGAGGTAGTTGGATGGGCTATTTACAAATGGGCTATGTACAGCTGCAATGATCTGCGAGCTGCTCTGACAGCTTATTCTTGAAGTTAGTGAGGGAGATAAATCAAATGTATTTATATAGCCTCCTTAGATCATCTGATATCTCAAAGTGCTGTACAGAAACCCGGCCTAAATCCCCAAACAGCAAGCGATGGAGGTGTAGAAGCACAGTGGCTAGGGAAAACTCCCTAGAAAGGCCAAAAAGGAAAAAGCCTGGTTCCTCTCTAGGTTATGAGGGGTGGCCAGTCCTCTTCTGGCTGTGCCGGGTGGAGATTATAACAGAACATGGCCAAGATGTTCAAATGTTCATAAATTACCAGCATGGTCAAATAATAATAATCACAGTAGTTGTCGAGGGTGCAACAGGTGAGCATCTCAGGAGTAAATGTCAGTTGGCTTTTCATAGCCGATCATTGAGAGTATCTCTACCGCTCCTGCTGTCTCTAGAGAGTTGAAAGCAGCAGGTTTGGGACAGGTTGCACATCCGGCAAACAGGTCAGGGTTCCATAGCCGCAGGCAGAACAGTTGAAACTGGAGCAGCAGCACGGCCAGGTATACTGGGGACAGCAAGGAGTCATCATGCCAGGTAGTCCTAAGGCATGGTCCTAGGGCTCAGGTCCTCCGACAGAGAAAAAGAAAGAATGTGAGAATTAGAGAGAGCATACTTAAATTCAAAGAGGACACCTGATAAGACAGGATAAATACTCCAGATATAACAGACTGACCCTAGCCCCCCGACACAAACAACTGCAGCATAAATACTGGGGGCTGAGACAGGAGGGGTCAGGAGACACTGTGACCCCATCTGATGATACCCCGGACAGTGCCAAATTGGCTGGATATAACCCCACCCACTTTGCCAAAGCACAGCCCTCACACCACTAGAGGGATATCTTCAACCACCAACTTACCATTCTGAGACAAGGCTGAGTAGACCACAAAGATCTCCACCACGGCACAACCCAAGGGGGGGTGCCAACCCAGACAGGAAGACCACGTCAGTGACTCAACCCACTCAAGTGACGCACCAGTGACTCAGCCCTTGTAATAGGGTTAGAGGCAGAGAATCCCAGTGGAGAGAGGGGAACCCGCCAGGCAGAGACAGCGAGGGCAGTTCGTTGCTCCAGTGCATTTTCCGTTCAACTTCACACACCTGGGCCAGACTACACTCAATCATATGACCTACTGAAGAGATGAGTCTTCAATAAAGACTTAAAGGTTGAGACTGAGTCTCTGTCTCTCACGTGGATAGGCAGACCATTTCATAAAAATGGAGCTGTATCGGAGAAAGCCCTGCCTCCAGCTGTTTGCTTAGAAATTCTAGGGACAATTAGGAGGACTGTGTCTTGTGACCGTAGCGTACGTGTAGGTATGTACAGCAGGACCAAATCGGAAAGATGGGTAGGAGCAAGCCCATGTGAAGCTTTGTAGGTTAGCAGTAAAACCTTTAAATCAGCCCTTGCCTTAACAGGAAGCCAGTGTAGGGAGGCTAACACAGGAGTAATATGATCCAATTTTGTGGTTCTAGTCAGGATTCTAGCAGCCATATTTAGCACTAACTGAAGTTTATTTAGTGGTTTATCTGGGTAGCTGGAAAGTAGAGCATTGCAGTAGTCTAACCTAGAAGTAACAAAAGCAGGGATACATTTTTCTGCATCATTTCTGGACAGAAAAGTTCAGATTTTTGCAATGTTACGTAGATGGAAAAATCTGTCCTTGTAACGGTCTTGATATGTTTGTCAAAAGAGAGATCAGGGTCCAGAATAATGCCGAGGTCCTTCACAGTTTTATTTGAGACGACTGTACAACCATCAAGATTAATTTTCAGATTCAACAGAAGTTCTCTTTGTTTCTTGGGACCTAGAACAAGCATCTCTGTTTTGTCCGAGTTTAAAAGTAGAATGTTTGCAGCCATCCACTTCTTATGTCTGAAACACAGGCTTCCAGCGAGGGCAATTTTGGGGCTTCACCATGTTTCATTGAAATGTACAGCTGTGTGTCATCCACATAGCAGTGAAAGTTAACATTATGTTTGCGAATTACATCCCCAAGAGGTAAAATATATAGTGAAAACAATAGTGGTCCTAAAACGGAACCTTGAGAAACACCGAAATTTACAGCTAATTTGTCAGAGGACAAACCATCCACAGACACAAACTGATATCTTTCCGACAGATAAGCTCTAAACCAGGCCAGAACTTGTCCGTGTAGACCAATTTTGGTTTCCAATCTCTCCAAAAGAATGTGGTGATAGATGGTATCAAAAGCAGCACTAAGGTCTAGGAGCATGAGGACAGATGCAGATCCTCGGTCTGATGCCATTAAAAGGTAATTTACCACCTTCACAAGTGCAGTCACAGTGCTATGATGGGGTCTAAAACCAGAGTGAAGCATTTCGTATACATTTTTTGTCTTCAGGAAGTTTTTTTTAATTGAGAGGAATGGGAGATTCGATATAGACTGATAGTTTTTTATATTTTCTGGGTCAAGGTTTGGCTTTTTCAAGAGAGGCTTTATTACTGCCACTTTTAGTGAGTTTGGTACACATCCGGTGGATAAGAGTCTCCCAGCTTCAGCGATTTTTGCAGTTCGTTCCAGTCATTGGCAGCAGAGAACTGGAAGGAAAGGCGGCCAAAGTAGGAATTGGCGTTGGGGGTGACCAGTGAAATATACCTGCTGGAGCGCGTGCTGCGGTTGTTGCTGCTATGGTGACCAGTGAACTGAGATAAGGTGGGCTTTTACCTAGCAAAGACTTAGTTCTGTGTTTGTCTTGGCCCATTTATCTATGTCAAGAATTTAGAGTCTCTATCTCACTAGATGGTTCTTCTACAGAGATTAGAGGATGATGGATGGAATGTTATTCATATTTGTAATCATTTCATAATTAAGAAAAAATCTCCCCAATTTCATGGTATACAATTGGTAGTTACAGTCTTGTCCCATTGCTGCAACTCCTGTTCGGACTTGGGAGAGGTGAAGGTCGAGAGCCATGCATCCTCTGAAACACATCCCACACTGCTTCTTGACACAACACCCGCCAGCCACACCAATGTGTATGAGGAAACACTGTACACCCGAGTACTGTGTCAGCTTGCACTGTGCCTGGCCCGCCACAGGGGCCACTAGTGCACGATGGGACAAGAACATCCTTGCCGGCCGAACCCTCCCATAACCCAGACGATGCTGAGCTGATTATGCGCCCCCCCCCCATGGATCTCCCGGTGGCGGCCGGCTTTGACAGAGCCTGGACTTGAACCAGGATCTATAGTGGCACAGTGATGCAGTGCCTTAGACCACTGCGCCACTCAGGATGCCCCAATACTATTTTCTTAAACCCACTGAAAATCCTGTGTTTCTATGTCAAATAGTTTTGTTATATTTCAGTCTTCTGTGATGTATATAAAGTGTAATATTGGGTTGCAAACTCAAAATGAAATACATTTCAACTCTATATTTGACATGGTACAGGTATGTTATTTTTTTAAAGCCCATAACCATGTGTGTGAGGTGTATACTTTTGTTTCAAAGTAGATTTGTTTAAGACTACCAAAAACACTCTGTGACCCTGATTTAGCCTGCTGCAGTAAAAGGTAACTGAGGTGAAACATGTGCTTAGTGTTAGAGGATGATGAGACACTACCATGTTGTAAGAAATAGGCCAACAGAACCAGGTAAAAGGATTGGTAGATTTTTTTGAACAAACAAGGGATGATGGATTTGGTGAGCCCACTGAGCCAAGCGAGGGGGAAGGTCATGTTGTAGACCGTGAGGTGACACTTGATTGTGCTTCCTGGCCTTTTGTCTGATGTTTGTGACATATTAGAGTGTACCTGCTCGTGGATGACATTTCTTTGCTCCTGCAACCTGCACTCCCCCGCGTCACAGCTGCCAGGTGAGTGGAGCGATGATCGGCCCGGTGAGCTGGCAGAAAGTCAACCGGGTCCTGGTCATCTGTCCTGTCCTAACCCCACTCCAGAGCCCCGGTCTGGAAGACTCAGTGAAGATGAGTAATAACAGCTGACAGCTACTGATATGACTTTGTACTTGTCTTCAATGGAATACTTTATACTTGTCTTCCATGGAATACTTTGTACTTGACTTCCATGGAATACTTTGTACTTGACTTCCATGGAATACTTTGTACTTGACTTCCATGGAATACTTTGTACTTGACTTCCATGGAATACTTTGTACTTGACTTCCATGGAATACTTTGTACTTGACTTCCATGGAATACTTTGTACTTGTCTTCCATGGAATACCCTCCATACCAATGCAAGTGTAGACTGTTGAAGTTTGTTTGATTCCTTACTTATACAGTACTATGCATACATGCACAAATAAAATGAGTATGAAAGTGAAGTATCTCACTCAAACAATGGCCCCACATTGGATGGGCTGATTTCATCTGTCAGTCCTGTGGTCTAAGCACATGTTGCCCACTGGTTATGAAACATGCTTTGCATAGTGTGACTGTAATGTTATCCTGTCATTTGAGCTGGGTTTGTTCTGGTTGAGCTGGCTTGTGGGTTAAGATGTTGACACC
Organism: Oncorhynchus keta; assembly: GCF_023373465.1. Lineage (NCBI taxonomy): Eukaryota > Metazoa > Chordata > Actinopteri > Salmoniformes > Salmonidae > Oncorhynchus > Oncorhynchus keta. The sequence continues at coordinate 43,473,900 of NC_068437.1, read as the reverse complement.
ATGTAACCTTACTATGTTCTGTGCATCAGGAGTCATGTACTGCATATAGTGTAGTAGTCTGGTCTACCAGCCATTTTGAATGAGCTGCTGTTGATTTTTTTGTGGTTACAACACGGTTCCAAGGCAGAAGCACAGCACACACAAACTCGTCATCTGGCAATGCTATGTGTTAGGCCCCCTGCCAACACTGTTACAATGAAGCCTTGTCTATTATGCAACAGATCACCTTTCTCACGCAGGTCCCCAGTGCCACAGACATGAGTTGAGTCCACTTCTGTTTAGATGGCTACCTCTCAAGCGCCCAGCTGAAATGGAAGGCTGTATGAACTGAAGGCCTGCAGGCAGCTAGTCCCCTCCGATGTGTCATCTTGTCAACTAGCACATGAACACATGTAAGTGGCAGAATGAGGCCCTGATAGGATGTTAGAGCTGTCACTGGGGCTATGGCTTTGATGCTTATACTGTATATTAAGCCGTGTTGACACGCTGGTTCTATTGGTCTGCCCACTACTGCTGACACTGGCCTTTGTGCATGCTGGTCTCACTGCCTGAGAGTTAACTACTGTACAGTTCTACATGTCTAAATAATGGTGTGGAAAATGATGTGCGTCCCTTTGACTTTGCTAGCCTCTAGCTACATGTTGGCACAATGTTGGTAAGAGAGATTTGGATTAAAAAAACGTCAGTTTCAAACACATGAAAAATATGTTGTTTTTTTGTTGTCGAAGAAATAGGATGTGTAGTGTGATCGTAAAGTAAATGTCAACTTTATCTGCAGGCAATTGAAAGCAAACCCTGTGTTTACATTTTTTTTCCTGCTTCCCTGAGCTAATAAAACCTCAAACGTAAAAACTGAAACGTGCATGTTTACACTAGTCTACACATTCTCTCCCAGGGCCTCTTATATGTATGGTAATAATGTGGTAGGGCTTATGACTACTGTGTTTTCTTGACTTGTATTTTATAATGTTGGAACCCTTCATCAGCCATTGAAAGGAGCAATGCAGTTGTGAGATGTTGCGATCTCATATTTGCTTGACATGCTCTCAGTCCCTTGATTGCTGACATGAGTATGACAGGGCCATGTAACATCCACTGCCAGGGCGATTACACTCGGGCCGCCTGATGTTGACATTTTGGAGAGCTAATGAAGCTTCACCAGCGAGGGGAGGTGGATGGGCTCAATATAGGGCTGACTAAGTAAAGCAAACCAAACCCAAGGTTACAATAGAGTTCCCCACGTCAACTGACGGCTTAGTTATTGTTTGATGAATTTTGTAATCATCAGCCAGACCACCATAAGTATAGTTTCTGTAGGATGCTATTAGAGAGATTTGATCGTTAAATACTCATGGCTTGGAATAAATCTGCTGAGGTATATTAAGCGGATGCATGTTTCTGTTGATGTGCAAAGTCCCACATAGCAGGTGCTTTTTTTTGTGCTTTCTTTCAATTTGTGATGTGTGAATTGTTAGCATTGCATAATGTGTGAATTGTTAGCATTGCATAATGTGTGAATTGTTAGCATTGCATAATGTGTGAATTGTTAGCATTGCATAATGTGTGAATTGTTAGCATTGCATAATGTCTGAATTGTTAGCATTGCATAATGTCTGAATTGCTAGCATTGCAGAATATGTGAATTGTTAGCATTGCATAATGTCTGAATTGTTAGCATTGCATAATGTGTGAATTGTTAGCATTGCATAATGTCTGAATTGTTAGCATTGCATAATGTCTGAATTGTTAGCATTGCATAATGTCTGAATTGTTAGCATTGCAGAATATGTGAATTGTTAGCATTGCATAATGTGTGAATTGTTAGCATTGCATAATGTCTGAATTGTTAGCATTGCATAATGTCTGAATTGTTAGCATTGCATAATGTGTGAATTGTTAGCTTTGCATAATGTTTGAATTGTTAGCTTTGCATAATGTTTGAATTGTTAGCTTTGCATAATGTTTGAATTGTTAGCTTTGCATAATGTTTGAATTGTTAGCTTTGCATAATGTTTGAATTGTTAGCTTTGCATAATGTTTGAATTGTTAGCTTTGCATAATGTTTGAATTGTTAGCTTTGCATAATGTTTTGAATTGTTAGCTTTGCATAATGTTCGAATTGTTAGCTTTGCATAATGTTCGAATTGTTAGCTTTGCATACTGTGTGAATTGTTAGCTTTGCATACTGTGTGAATTGTTAGCATTTCATAATGTGTGAGGACTTTTTTTTTTATTCCATGAAAATGTAACTAATATTCTAGATTCACACATTTTAAAGGGTGGCGATTTACTTAATTTTCTGTAAGCATTAGTTAGCATGCAAGGGTCTATTTGAGTAAAGGTCAGAGTAGGGAAAATCCCCATCCGTAAGTGTGGTCATCTTCTGTTAATCTCTTCTGCCTTCGTGGTTGAAATTCTTGGGTATTTCCTGCTCAACCCCTTATATTTGCAATTGTGACATCCAGGCCTCCGGAGCTTTCTCACTCTCTCTGGGCTTCAGCAGCAGTTGGCTCTGCTTGTCCAAACAGGCCAGAGTCAATGAGGGAAAACAGTAAACTCACACCCCTCTGTGCTTCACCCCACTTCACATGCTCTGGCATTTCTGTTCACATTACCCACCAGACTAATTGTTGAAAGCAGTAGGACCACTTCTTTGGCCCAGCCATTAGTGTCAGAAGACCTGAGAGTTACTCTAACAGATAAAGGTGTAATTTCTGTCTTCCTCTGGTAACTAGTGATAAACACTAGATTTTCAGGTATGTGAATTAAGCAGAAAAGTTTCACCCCCAAAACTGTAAGGCCTTGATGGCCTCCTCAAACAAACAATCAGGAATCATGTTGAAATGGCACTTCCTTCATTTGAACCTTGTGGCCATTTGACTTACACACAAGCCATCCTTTGGTCTGGTGGATATGGGACTTTTCTGGTCCCTGTGAAAGAATGGGACACCGCTGATGTCTGTACTGTAACTCTACCCAGCAGCGCTCAGTGTGTCTGTCTTCAGCAGAGCATGAGGACTGCAGGCCGGGACAACCTGGACAAAAACAGGAACTTGATCTTCCTCCCAGTGTTACTACTGTGCCTGTCAGGCTCAAACAAAGCTCACCATTCATTATTCTATGTCCTAACTGCAAGGTACCACAGATATCATACCTTCTGATAAAACAAGTATTTATCATCTACACAACACGAAAGATTGTTCATCCAGAAATGTATTTCCATATAAATGATCTTTATTACATCAATTTTCATCCTGCAGACTTATATCAAAGACTCAGACAATGGTCTTGAGTGGGCATTGAGCTCATCTGCTCATACAAGTATTTGTATTTTCTCAGTTGGACTTTGTATTGAGGTGGAAACTTTCTTGTTAATCATTAGCCCTGCATTCCATTGGCATCTGTACTGCATGTAGCAGGTGAACAGCATTTTAATAAATTTAAAAACCTTACATTTTTATACTGATAATGAACAAACTTCATTATCACTGTGTTAATACACTTATTAATGATCTTACAGGCATCATATGTTGTTGTTGTAATCTCCCAGAGACTTTTGAATGGCAGCAGTACATTAGACAACACATGGTGATGATAGCGCTGGCTGAGAGCGCATCCCTCCAGTCCCAAGTGCTCAGCCAGAATCAGCTATTACCTGGCCAGCGGGAAGGAATGCCTCAGGTCCACACTCTAATTACAACAGCATTAATTCCCTTGCAGGGGACAGATAGAGGGCCATGAGGATCTGACCAGTATTAAAAGCTGATTCTTTTTATCAAGCTGGAAGCTTGGTGAATCTACTTTTTATAGTCCTTTCATAGGACTGGAGGGAAATCAACTGTAAATAATCTGTCATACATTTTTTCAGGATTATAAAGTAAAGGCTTCGAAATTGCAAAGCACTGTTTAGAAGTTCAGACCTTCTCCCTTTTAGGAATGTTTAGAATAATTTAGGCCCTTAGAGGCAAGTTACTGTCTCTCCCTTTTTAAGCAGGTCCCATGCAGTGCTTATCAAAGTTCTCCAAATGGATAATGTGCAGAAACCAGATACAGAGCTGGATATCTGTAATGTACTTAGGACACTGTTCGGCATGTGATGTTTTCAGATGTCACTAATCATTTTACTGATAGCAGCAGAAGCACTCGGCTGCTTGGTGATTCTCCAAACTGTGGGTGGCTCAGAAATGCACTGGTTAAAGTCACTGAACGAGCAGCAGGACAGAGTAGGGCTGCAATGACCTAGCAGACACAGCGGTTTGGCACTGTACGGACTATACACAGGTGCAGTGGATTTGTATATTTATTTGTACAGACCAAGAACATCTTAAGATTTGAGAATGTTATCGAGTTACAGTTCACAAGTTTCTAAAGACAGTGGCGAGGGATGATTCAATCTTCATATCGTATTCTTGTAAATATTTTTTGTTGCCTAGATTTAATAATTTCAACAGCATAACACAGATATGATTCTATTTAGGCTACAGATGTTACTTGTTAAGGTAATATATGATTATCCAAACCAGCTCGGATTCAGTTTGTTTATGGGGTTTGTGCTTCAGGATAGGAGAGGTTTGTTGTTTTATCCTTCAGAGTTTTTTGGCACACCACATAAATGCCCGGAGGCTCAATTGGGCTCAGCACGGAACTTCCAGGTTATGTAGCATTTGATGTGGTCTGTGGAGTAGTTTAAAAGTCCTTTATGTCTTTTCCAGACAGCAACACATTCTAAACCTGCTGTTTTCTGCATTGTGAAAGTTGGCTATAGCTGAAACGTTGAGTTTTTGACAGAAATTTGCTTTGACGGCACCGTGCTAGATTTCACTCTCTGTCGAGTCCATGGCTTATCCAGCGAGGAGCAGGCCCAGGTGTTTGAATTGAAAATACACCTTGCGGCGGAGAAAGGTGCTGACCCGTAGAACATTATTGTGAGAGACTGCTATACTGCACTGTCAGGGGCAGAGGATGAAATGGGAAGACAAAGGGACATCCTGAGCACTGCTAGCTAATGTTATCCTCTTCAAACAGGCTCAGCCTACTCCTATTTTCTGTGGTAAGAATGCCTGTGATAGCTGACTAGTGACACTGGGGCCAAACTAAATAGAAGGCTTTAAGTGCTGTAAGGTTATTGATGTGTCTGTTTGCTTGGCTATATATTAGTCATATTTGTGTCTGCAAAGTACCACCTCAATGCTTTGCACAGCAAGAAAGCTTTAAGACCGGGCAGAAAATGTAGTTCTTTTAACAAAACTGCTGTCATGACAGGTTGTTCAGATGCAGGATCTTAATTTGACCAGTTTCTCACAGAAGGAAAATAGTCCTTCAGCAACAGGGAATGTGAATTATTGTGTGTATTATTTATAATGGCCATTTTTGTAGGGGTTGATATATTTTCTGTTAGGTTAAATCAATTCTGAAATGTTAAAATGGAAATTACAAACTTTAGAAGCCTCTTTTTAATTAAACCTCATACACTACATGTTTGCATTTCAGCTATGCAGGACATTTCCTGCAACAACAGGGTGATCAAGTTTGTTTTGCTGGCAGTTGTTTTGTTACTGGGAAACTGTGAGAATAAGGCGTGTCTGTTTCTACATAAACTATGAATAATAATGATAAATAAGTAGTAGGTAGTTTCACTATGATTTTGAATATCTGGAAGTTATAGGTTTATTACAGATAGCATATCTTATATTCTAATATCATAATGAAGCTCTCATTTGTTTGCCACTTCACTGTTCTTTTGTTACAGTTTGTTCTAATGGACTTGATACACTCCAACAATAGTATCCTAATGCAGGGCAATAGCTCTACCAAGGTTGTGTCTTCGAGCTACATTAGATTGTACAGAAGCAGACAGTAGACTGTATTATTCTCTTTGGCATGTCCATTAGTGCACTGCAGTACCCTGATCTCTTCATGGCCTTTAACTGCAGGCTTTAATTGGGTTTGTATGATCAGGCCAGTTATTAGAATAGCAGTGTCTGCTGCCCACTGTGATGCTGTTACACAGAGGAGCTGTCAGTACTACAGAGACTCTGAATGAATGGAGCCATCACCCTCAGCCGTGTCCAGCTGAATCTGAACAGCCACATAATTAACACTGTTGACGCCTGCCTCCTTTCAAAGCACTGCCTGCCTGTCCCTGCCTGCCATTCCGGCGTCTACAGTTGCCTTTTGTCACAGAGGCCTGTCGCTATGTCCTCAACGCATCAGTCAATGGTCACATCTAATTATTTTTCCAGAGAAGATTACTTGAATATCTATGTTTCCATTATGGCATATGATAGATAGTACAGAGTTAGTTGGTGGGAATGAAAGAGTTAAGCAGTCACAGTTCAAGATGCTGGTATTGTCTTTGATCTTTGGAACCCATCATAGGTTGATGTGTGAGACAGATTTATTTCTTGGCACAACAATCAATTTATCCGTCACGCTTCACTCTGATCCCTTTTGAGCCGTAATGAAAACAGACCTGGGTCCTTGTGAATGTCTCCCAACTCAGTGATGGTTGAGTGGAATGGAGATATACAACCAACGCCACCAACCATCAGCTCGATCAACAGCTGAAAGAACGAAGACATTCACAGTGTGTTTAGATCCCGTAACCTGCGGGGTTAGGCAATGGACGGGCTGTTCTCTCTGTTTAAGAGGGTAGATGCTGATGGTTGTAAGGCAGGATGACAGAGGGAGGAGACCCTGCTGGGTGGTTTGGAGGCCTCATTAGAACAGGGGTCCGCTGTACAGAGCCATGCTCTGTCCTATTGATAGGGATGACCCAGAGAATATACCAGTAGTCTCTGTACCAGGCCTAGCCAATGGGATCATATTGCATTGTATGCCTAGGAACCAGCACGTTACAAGGACATACTGTATCTGATACCGTTTCAATAGAGAATATATCACAGCAGTACAATTGATCCTCAGTTCTCCGTTCAGGTGTTTATTTATACGTGGCTAATTTGTACCATATGACATATATTTTCTAACTAATGTTGACTGTACAAAGTTTTCAATGCTAAATTATATTATATTTAGAATTCCTCTTTCTTAAAATGTAACAGTGTTTATATTTCCCTCCAGGACACGAAGCATAGAGGCTGATGCAGTAGTCTGTCGCCATGGCCTCAGATGCAAGTCACATGTTGGAGGCGGCCTTGGAGCAAATGGATGACATCATCGCAGGTAAAAGTGATTAATTGTCTCTTCCTACTACATCTAATACATTCTCCCACAGTTTACTATGGTTTTTTGATTCACCATTGAAAAGATCTGTGTATTTTCACACGACTCTGACGTCAATTTGGAATATAAAACAAACTTGAGAAACTAGTTCACTTCTTTTGAAAGAAAGGTCCTTGCCTCATTATACTGTCTTTGTACACAGTGATTGGTTCAGGTGATATACCTTATATCAAACCGGTTTAACTGCTGGCGTGTGTGGGCTTGAAACACACCATGCCACTGCCAGACAGGTAAAAGCTGAGAAACGGAGCAGACTAAGCAAGGCTACCCTGTAAAGAAATTAGGTCCTGAATAAAACATCAGATCAGCCCTGCCTGTGACACACAGGAGGCTGTTGATGGGAGGACGGCTCATAATCATGACTGGAATAGAGCATATGGAATAACATCAAACACATGGAAACCATGTGTTTGATGTATTTAATACCATTCCACTTAATCATTACCACAAGCTCATCCTGCCTAATTAAGGTTCCACAAACCTCCTGTGCTGTAACAATTCCATAGACATTGAAACCAGTAGATAGTCTCTAGCGCTGACGTCATCCACGTATTCCCATGGAACACTCCCGATGGTGCATGAAGTGGATCATATTGAATTTGAAATGGGTCATATTGCTGAATGGGTCTGAATGGCACAAAAAAAAGGATCACGGTGAAAGTGGCCGAAACTAGCAAAGGATCATGGTCGATGTAGTTGTTTTCATCCTGCCTGAGAGAGCCTCGTCCCTCGTAGCCTACCGGCCAATGATTGGTCTATGTCAGCACATGGTCCTGTGTGATGACAAATGTTCATGTCAGAATGAATCACTATTTAATTAAATATCTCGATTTGTAGCAAACTTTTAAAGAATTTACAGTGGGGATTAAACTGATCATAACAAACACATTTTAGAGCCCAAAACTTTTGGGCCGTTCTGACGATCATCATTTTCGTAGGCTTTCAACGGCAGACCAGAGCGTTTGGCACCGCTAGGTTGCTACACGGTAATAGACCAGCAGAGCTCGTGACTTCCCACTCTAGACTGGACACTGGGGGCCTGGACAGTTCCCCCTGTCATCCTCAGACTGTTTACTATAGACTCCAAAGACATGAACTAAGATGGGTTTGTAACACGTTAGACGGAATGCATTTCCAATTCCATTGAACTCCATCTCTTGTATCAGATTAGATTAGATTATTACATTTACTTGTTTTAGAAAATATTGTAATTAGTATAACAATTTAGTAAATAGTAGCAAAATTTTATTTTTCCCATATATACAACATGTAGGCTACATTAGCCTACGTTCTGTGGTCCCCATGAACAGAATACTAGACCCACAAGACTAAGCCACACGGTCAGATAAAACATTAACATGATACACACTGATAATGTGATAATATATTCCATTTAGCAGACGCTTTATCCAAAAAGGGCATTATCATAATTTTCACAATTTCAGAGTTTTATTTCAATTTTGGCTTATTTACAGGTGAAATTAGATCAGTCTGTTCTGTTATGATCTCCCAAAATATAAGTGTGTTTTAATGGCATTTTCCTCTTTCTTGCATGTACACTATGAGTCCTATTTAGGGAATCTATGCAGTACTAGTGTGGTGGAAGGCACAGTCAAACATGGATAGTGTGTGTGGGCTTGTGTGTGTGGGCGTGTGCTTGTGTGTGTGGGGGCGTGCTTGTGTGTGGGGGGGCATGTGCCCACATCCATTTGTATGTGTGTGTGGCTGTTAAATTAGGGGCAAGAATTTGTAGAGGGTTGAGCTGAGCTCCCTGCAGCAAGCTCAGCTATTGCCAACATGATTGAACTAATAAAGGGTTCATGTTTAATGCAGTCGGTCATCTAAATAGACTGTGGGGGATGAAGCTCAACATGCCAGTTTGTGACTAAACGGATCAACAGAACAACTCAATGCTACATCAGTCTCTGTGGAGAGTGAAAGACCTGCCACTCTGACAGCCATTGGAATTGACCACAGAGTTTGACTTAGCCTTCTGTATTAGTGATGCGTGGGTTGACTCATAACCCGCTGTCCCCGCCGTTATATTCACGGGGCGGGCGGGTTTAGGGAGGGTTTATGATCATGAAATATTGTGTGGATGAGAGGAAAAAGGGGAGAGGAAAATAAAGAGAAAGAGGGAAAAAAATGCCTATAAAATGTATTTCTATCTATGGGCTACATTGAGGTTTTTATTTCATCATTCTAGGCTATCGGGCATTACTGCGTAAGCCTAAACGGTTGGAGTTTAATTCAATAAGAGAAAAGCTGTGAAAGGAGAGTTGAAAATAAAGAGAAGGGAGGGCCAGAAATGTAATGTTAGGGAAAGATTTGCTGAAGTGGTAAAAGAGCATGATGGAAGTCCCGCGGCTATGATATATGTGATGATTGTGAGACGCTATACAGATTCAACAGTCACAAGATGGCGTCTTCAAATAGGCCTTTGGCACGTTTTTAAATTTGTTTTATTTTATTTAACCTTTATTTAACTAGGCAAGCCAGTTAAGAACAAATTCTTATTTACAATGACGGCCCACCAAAAAGCGAGAGGCCTCTTGCGGGGACAGGGGCCTTGGATTAAAAAATATATATAAATACACTATAAATATAGGAGAAAACACACATCACGACGAGAGACAACACAACACTATATGAAGAGAGACATAAGACAACAACATAGCAAGGCAGCAACACATGGCAACACAACATAACAACATGGTAGCAACACAACATGGTAGCAGCACAGAACATGGTACAAACATTATTGGGCAAAGTCAACAGCACAAAGGTCAAGAGGGTAGAGACAACAATACATCACGCAAAGCAGCCACAACTGTCAGTAAGAGTGTCCATGATTGAGTCTTTGAATGAATAGATTGAGATAAAACTGTCCAGTTTGAGTTGTTGCAGCTCGTTCCAGTCGCTAGCTGCAGCGAACTGAAAAGAGGAGTGACCCAGGGATGTGTGTGCTTTGGGGACCTTTAACAGAATGGGACTGGCAGAACAGGTGTTGTAGTCAATGGAATTATAGCCTACTGTTCAGCAGTGACGTGTAGTCATGGATGTCAAGAGAAGCCAGGCTTCCCCAAAAATTGTGTCACATATCAGTTTGCAAACAATGTAAAAAAACAAATATATATATATATATATATATATATATATATATATATATAATTGAGTTAATTAAGCCACCTATAAACATGGTCTCTTTTGTTTTATTGAGTAAGGCAGCTCCAAATTGCAGGTGTTTCAGTGCTTTCTGTGGTAATGGGGCAAGCCAGTGATTGGCTCAGTGTTCTGTCACTCATGGGGACACTACGTCACCGCCAGGTCGAAAATTCTAGCCCTTTGGGTGCTGCCATAGAGTTACATTAGAAGTGCCCATCCAAGAAGGCTCAAGGTCATTGGCCACAGATACAATTACGTCAAATCATGTTATATGAACAGTAGCTTTGATTGGACGTGTCAACATCATACTTTCAAAATCTTAGCTAGCAGTCATCATCATAAATCAAGTCGACAATCTACTGGCAAATCCTTTTTAATCCTTGTCATATGAAGAGAAATAATGAAGATAAATTACAGATAAAATGTATCGGTGCTCATCGGCCATTGGACATAAACATTACACAGCAAGTTGGGAATCACAAATTCAACAATGAGTGGTTTGGAAGGAATCAGTGGCTGTGTGGTCCCAAATCTGGGATTAAGGGGCTCTGTTCCAAGTTTAAAATGATAAACATCCAACATTGCCCATGCTGTCAGTGAAGCATGATTTGAGCAGCACTCAAAATAACTGTTAACTTGGAACTGCGAAAACTTGACTTCAGTGAGTTCAAGACAACTGGGAACTCGGGAATAAATTAGCTCCGACTGGGAAAATAGGACATCCAACTCGGAATTGCAAATCAGGCCTCTTTCTAGAGCTACGACCTGAAGATCAATGACGTCATCATAATTCGAAGGACCAGCGCACCACCTTCCTGTTTAAGTGAGTACAGCACGACAAGGTGAGTCCAAAAATGTATTCTAATACTGCTGCGTAAATTATGTAATATGCCAGGAAGATATGTATACTGTAGCTAAGAAAGTAATACTAAGTGTATATTGTGTAGTAAGATGTTAGTAGCCCATGTGCCTCACCCTAATAATTTGGTCTATTTACCCCTCTTAATTTTGCCTACTGTTCTGACTTGGTGGTGCACATGTAGCATATAACCTGTTTTAGAGAAATGTAATCATTGAATATTGTAAGAGCTTTCATTGTCTGCTTATATGCCCCCATTATTTATCCTACGGTTCTGACGAGGTGTACAGGGAGAACATGGTAAGAACGGCCCATGTGCTGAATGCTGTCCCTTTCAAAAGTGCTGAACGAATCGTTATATTGACTACTTCCATCCTAGCTCGCTCATTAATGACTTCATCGAAATTACGGATTGCTTCTTATCCAATTGTAGTCCCTTTATACCATAGTTTGTACATCTCAATTGTCATTAGAAACCACATTTGTTTAAGCATGTCAGCCATATCAGCTATGTTTTTTTAAAGGCAGTAAATGAGTCCACAAAGATCTCCGCCACGGCACAACCCAAGGGGGGGGGGGGGCGCCAACCCAGACAGGATGACCACATCAGTGAATCAACCCACTCAGGTGACGCACCCCTTCCAGGGACAGCATGAGAGAGCCCCAGTAAGCCAGTGACTCCGCCCCTGTAATAGGGTTGGAGGCAGATAATCCCAGTGGAAAGAGGGGAACCGGCCAGGCAGAGACAGCAAGGGCAGTTCGTTGCTCCAGAGGCTTTCCGTTCACCTTCCCGCTCCTGGTCCAGACTACACTCAATCATATGACTCACTGAAGAGATGAGTATTCAGTAAAGACTTAAAGGTTGAGACCGAGTTTGCGTCTCTGACATGGGTAGGCAGACCGTTCCATAAAAATGGAGCTCTATAGGAGAAAGCCCTGCCTCCAGCTGTTTGCTTAGAAATTCTAGGGACAATTAGGAGGCCTGCGTCTTGTGGCCGTAGCGTACGTGTAGGTATGTACGGCAGGACCAAATCAGAGAGATAGGTAGGAGCAAGCCCATGTAATGCTTTGTAGGTTAGCAGTAAAACCTTGAAATCAGCCCTTGCTTTGACAGGAAGCCAGTGTAGAGAGACTAGCACTGGAGTAATATGATCAATTTTTTTTCGTTCGAGTCAGGATTCTAGCAGCCGTATTTAGCACTAACTGAAGTTTATTTAGTGCTTTATCCGGATAGCCGGAAAGTAGAGCATTGCAGTAGTCTAACCTAGAAGTGACAAAAGCATGGATTAATTTTTCTGCATCATTTTTGGACAGAAAGTTTCTGATTTTTGCAATGTTACGTAGATGGGAAAAAGCTGTCCTTGAAATGGTCTTGATATGTTCTTCAAAAGAGAGATCAGGGTCCAGAGTAACGCCGAGGTCCTTCCACATGTTATTTAGCTTATTGTTTTTGGTATCTTTTAGTTGTCACTGTATTAGACTAAGCATAGGTGATTTGATGATGTTGAAATGTCGAAGTTGAAATGGTGCTGGAATAGTGGAGGCAGCTCCTGTTTTAGTGGAGGCAGCTCCTGATTTGCGGTAACTCTACATGCTTCTAAATAAATAGTTGTTTAGCTGTCTGAACATGATGGAAACATTAACTTGCTTGACCATGCTGTAGGTCATGTTACTGTTTGTTACATGCATTATGCTTTGTGGACTTCACCGGACAGAGGTTGCTCTCTGGTTTTGTGAGGAAACAAAGATGTGGTTGAATTTATTCAGTTTTACCTCATTTTTACCAGCATGTCACATGTGCAACCAGAGGAAAATACCTCTAGACCACCTTTACTCCACACACAGAGATGCATACAAAGCTCTCCCCCACCCTCCATTTGGCAAATCTGACCATAATTGTATCAAATCAAATCAAAGTTTATTTGTCACGTGCGCCGAATACAACAGATGTAGTAGACCTTACAGTGAAATGCTTACTGACAGGCTCTAACCAATGGTGCAGGAAAAAAGGTGTGTGTGTGCGTGTGTGTAAGTAAAGAAATAAAACAACAGTAAAAAGACATTTGACACCGGTTAGTCAGGCTTATTGAGGTAGTATGTACATGTAGGTATCGTGCCTATGCATATATGATCAACAGAGAGTAGCAGAAGCGTAAAAAGAGGGGTTGGCGGGTGGTCGGACACAATGCAGATAGCCCGGTTAGCCAATGTGCCGGAGCACTGGTTGGTCGGGAAATTTAGGTAGTATGTACATGAATGTATAGTTAAAGTGACTATGCATATAAGATAAACAGAGAGTAGCAGCAGCGTAAAAGAGGGGTTGGGGGAAGCACACAATGCAAATAGTCCGGGTAGCCATTTGGGGGTAAAAACTGTTGAGAAGCCTTTTTGTCCTAGACTTGGCACTCCGGTACCGCTTACCATGCAGTAGTAGAGAGAACAGTCTATGACTGGGGTGGCTGGGGTCTTTGACAATTTTTAGGGCCTTCCTCTGACACCGCCTGGTGTAGAGGTCCTGGATGGCAGGAAGCTTTGCCCCACCCAGCCAGGTCTCTGACCTGCTCCCTATAGGCTGTCTCGTCGTTGTCGTGATCAGGCCTACCACTGTTGTGTCGTCAGTAAACTTAATGAAGGTGTTGGAGTAGTTCTTGGCCATGCAGTCGTGGGTGAACAGGGAGTACAGGAGAGGACTGAGCACGCAGCCCTGGGGAGCTCCAGTGTTGAGGATCAGCGTGGCAGATGTGTTGCTACCTACCCTCACCACCTGGGGGCGGCCTGTCAGGAAGTCCAGGATCCAGTTGCAGAGGGAGGTGTTTAGTCCCAGGATCCTTAGCTTGGTGATGAGCTTTGGTGGTACTATAGTGTTGAACGCTGAGCTGTAGTCAATGAACAGCATTCTCACATAGGTATTCCTTTTGTCCAGGTGGGAAAGGGCAGTGTGGAGTGCAATAGAGATTGCATCATCTCTGTATGCAAATTGGAGTGCGTCTAGGCTTTCTGGGATAATGGTGTTGATGTGAGCCATTACCAGCCTTGCAAAACACTTCATGGCTACGGACGTGAGTGCTACGGGTCTGTAGTCATTTGGGCAGGTTGCCTTTGTGTTCTTGGGAACAGGGACTATGGTGGTCTGCTTGAAGCATGTTGGTATTACAGACTCAATCAGGAACATGTTGAAAATGTCAGTGAAGACACCTGCCAGTTGGTCAACACATGCCCGGAGCACACGTCCTGGTAATCCGTCTGGCCCCGCAGCCTTGTGTATGTTGACTTGTTTAAAGGTCTTACTCACGTCGGCTACGGAGAGCGTGATCACACAGTCGTCCAGAACAGCTGATGCTCTCATGCATGCCTCAGTGTTGCTTGCCTCGAAGCAAACATAGAAGTGATTTAGCTCGTCTGGTAGACTTGTGTCACTGGGCAGCTCACGGCTGTGCTTCCCTTTGTAGTCTGTAATAGTTTGCAAGCCATGCCACATCCTTCGAGCGTCAGAGCCGGTGTAGTATGATTCAATCTTAGTCCTGTATTGACGCTTTGCCTGTTTGATGGTTTGTCGCAGGGCATAGCGCTATTTCTTGTAAGCTTCTGGGTTAGAGTTCTGCACCTTGAAAGCGGTAGCTCTACCTTTTAGCTCAGTGTGAATGTTGCCTGTAATCCATGGCTTCTGGTTGGGGTATGTACGTACAGTCACTGTGGGGACAACGTCCTCAATGCACTTATTTATAAAGCTAGTGACTGATGTGGTGTATTCCTCAATGTCATCGGAAGAATCCCGGAACATGTTCCAGTCTGTGATAGCAAAGCAGTCCTGTAGTTTAGCATCTGCTTCATCTGGCCATTTTTTTTATAGACAGTCACTGGTGCTTCCTGCTTTAATTTTTGCTTGTAAGCAGGAATCAGGAGGATAGAGTTGTGGTCGGATTTACCAAATGGAGGGCGAGGGAGGGCTTTATACGTATCTCTGTGTGTGGAGTACAGGTGATCTAGAATTGTTTTCCCTCTGGTTGCACATTTAACATGTTGATAGAGATTAGGTAGAACTGATTTAAGTTGCCCTGTGGTGGTAAATAAACAGCCAAGAAAAGTATAGCTGAGAACTTTCTAGGCAAGTAGTACGGCCTGCAATGTATCACAATATACTCCAGGCGAGCAAAAGCGACTTTCTTCTAGAGACTTCCTTCGTGCACCAGCTGTTGTTTACAAATATGCATCCCCCCATCTTACCGGAGTGTGCTGTTCTATCCTGCCGGTGCAGCGTGTATCCCGCTAGCTGAATATCCATGTCGTCATTCAGCCACGATTCTGTGAAGCATAGGATATTACAGTTTTTGATGTCACATTGGCAGGATATTTGTGGTCTTAAATCGTCTAGTTTATTGCCCAATGATTGCACGTTGGCAAGTAATATTACGAATAATTGGGATGTCTGCCCTGTGGGGTGTTAGGAGAATATCGTGTGAGTCCTGCTTGTTGTTGTTGTTGTTGTTGTTGTTGTTGTTGAAGAAGAAGAAGAAATCTTCATCTAATCCGAGGTGAGTGATCGCTGTCCTGATATCCAGAAGCTCTTCATCTAATCCGAGGTGAGTGGTCGATGTCCTGATATCCAGAAGCTCTTCATCTAATCCGAGGTGAGTGGTCGCTGTCCTGATATCCAGAAGCTCTTCATCTAATCCGAGGTGAGTGATCGCTGTCCTGATATCCAGAAGCTCTTCATCTAATCCGAGGTGAGTGATCGCTGTCCTGATATCCAGAAGCTCTAGATCTAATCCGAGGTGAGTGATCGCTGTCCTGATATCCAGAAGCTCTTCATCTCATCCGAGGTGAGTGATCGCTGTCCTGATATCCAGAAGCTCTTCATCTAATCCGAGGTGAGTGATCGCTGTCCTGATATCCAGAAGCTCTTCATCTCATCCGAGGTGAGTGATCGCTGTCCTGATATCCAGAAGCTCTTTTCTTCTGTAAGATATGGTTGCAGAAACATTATGTACAAAATCATTTACAAATATCACAGGAAAAAACACATAATAGCACAATTGGTTAGGAGACCGTAAAACGAGGGCCATCTCCTCCGGCGCCATTTTACTCCTCCGCCTTTAACTCCTCCTGACTCCTCCCGATTCCTGCTTACAAGCAAAAACTAAAGCAGGAAGCACCAGTGAGTCGCTCAATACGGAAGTGGTCAGATGATGTGGATGCTACGCTACAGGACTGTTTTGTTAGCACAGACTGGAATATGTTCCAGGGTTCATCCAATGGCATTGAGGAGTACACCACCTTTGTCATCGGCTTCATCAATAAGTGCATCAACGACATCGTCTCCACAGTGACCGTATGTACACATCCCAACCAGAAGCCATGGATTCCAGGCATCATCCGCATCGAGCTAAAGGCTAGAACTGCTGCTTTCAAAGAGCGGGACACTATTCCGTACACATATAAGAAATACCACTATGCCCTCAGACAAACCATCAAACAAGCAAATCATCAATGCACGATTAAGATTGAATCCTACGACACCAGCTCTGACGATCGTCGGATATGGCAGGGCTTGCAAACTATTACAGACTACTGACAGAGAACTGGCAGTGTGGTAGGAGGACAACATCCTCTCCCTCAATGTGAGCAAGACAAAGGAGCTGATCGTGGACTACAAAAAAAGGCGGTCCGAACAGGCCCCCATTAACATCAACGGGGCTGTAGTGGAGCGGGTCGAGAGTTTCAAGTTCATTGGTGTCCGCATCCCCAACAATCAGTCGTGAAGAGGGCATGACAACGCTATTCCCCTCAGGAGACTGAAAAGATTTGGCTGGGTCCCCAGATCCTCAAAAAGTTCTACAGCTGCACCATCGAAAGCATCCTGACCGGTTGCATCACTACCTGGTATGGCAACTACAACTACTTATTTTCCACCATAATTTGCAAATAAATTCATTAAAAATCCTACAATGTGATTTTCTGGATTTTTTTTCTCATTTTGTCTGTCATAGTTGAAGTGTACCTATGATGAAAATTACAGGCCTCTCTCATCTTTTTAAGTGGGAGAACTTGCACAATTGGTGGCTGACTAAATACTTTTTTGCCCCACTGTATAAGTGTTTGCTAGGTAAAGCCCCGCCTTATCTAGCTCACTGGTCACCATAGCAGCACCAACCCATAGCACGCGCTCCAACCCATAGCACGCGCTCCAGCAGGTATATTTCACATATTCTTTATCCCCTTATTGTTAGTTAGATTACTTGTTGGTTATCACTGCATTGTCGGAACTAGAAGCACAAGCATTTCGCTACACTCGCATTAACATCTGCTAACCATGTGTATGTGACAAATAAAATTAGATTTGATTTGGTCACCCCCCCAAAGGCAATTCCTCCTTTGACCACCTTTCCTTCCAGTTCTCTGCTGCCAATGACTGGAACGAACTGCAAAAATCACTGAAGCTGAAGACTCATATCTCCCTCACTAATTTTAAGCACCAGCTGTCAGAGCAGCTCACAGATCACTGCACCTGTACATAGCCCATCTGTAAATAGCCCACCCAACTACCTCATCCTCATACTATTATTTTATTTATTTTGCTTCTTTGCACCCCAGTATCTCTACTTGCACATTCATCTTCTGCACATCGATCACTCGAGTGTAATTGCTATATTGTAATTATTTTGCCACTATGGCCTATTTATTGCCTTACCTCTATTATCCTACCTCATTTGCACACACTGTATATAGACTTTTTCTATTGTATTATTGATCGTATGTTTGTTTATTCCATGTGTAACTCTGTGTTTGAGTCGCAATGCTTTGATTTATCTTGGCCAGGTCGCAGTTGTAAATGAGAACTTGTTCTCAACTAGCCTACCGGGTTAAATAAAGGTGAAATGAAAATAAATAAAATATATATATCAATATGTGACGTTATTCTGGTGAACAAGGGTTCATTTAGTCTTCTAGTGCACTGTTTCCCAACCGTGGTCCTCCAGTACCCCAACAAACACATATTTTAATTGTAGCCCTGGACAAACACATCTCATTCAGCTCATTGAGGGCTTGATGATTAGTTGACAAGTTGAATCAGGTGTGCTTGTCCTGCGTTACAATAACAATGTGTACTGTTGGGTGTACTGGAGGACCAGGGTTGGAAAACACTGTTCTAGGGCAACATATAGCCTAATGACAGAAGAGAAGATGTGTGTATCCAATTAGTAATAAATAGCTTTAAAAATGTGTGAAATTATAAGCTGAAACACATCTAAATCAGGCAGAAGAAAATCCTGCACCCCCTGCCTATAGCTCCGGCCTCAGATTTTCGCTTTATCACATAAAGTCGGGTGGTTGCGGATGAGTTTCTAACAATTGCGGGCAGAACGCGAATGAACAAACAGCTGACCCGAGCACCACTATTCAGTATGCAGGGGAATGTCACAGCTAGGGTTGCAAAGGGAAGGTATATTACTGGAAACTTTCAAAGTTTACCATTAAACTACCAGAATGTTTGTATCTTTCAAGGATTGAATTTAATTTATCAGAAGATATCTGGTGGCCCTTTTGGGTACTTCAGATTTTCACAGGTGTCGGTAATCATTTCTGGCCCTCTGTGAGGCCGTATATATGAAATAATTGAAAAAAATGAAAGAATATCATTTACATTTACATACATTTAGTGAATACCATTGGTGTTTTATATTAGTGTTTTAGCATAAAATATCAGTCATTATTTTTACAAACTGTTATTTATTTGACTGTCAATATGTATTTGTTGTAAATGTTTTGGCATCAAATTGTTGGCAGTTGAAGAAAATAATCCCATTCTTAATTTGATGCTTTTTTCAATAATTAGGCTATTTATCTTGAACCATATGGTCTAACTACTAGAAACACATGGATAATATGGACACAGGTATAATAAATGAATACTATATATTTAAAAAGTTATTCAAGTTTAAATTACCTAAATTACAATAGATTGCCATAGATTTTCTGTTAATTCTGGTAAGTTTAGTAAAATACCGGTAGTTTGGCAATCCTAGTCACAGCAGTGTTTTATTGTGTAAATCTATGTTCATCTTGTCTGAGATTCATGCCATTGGTCTTTCTCTTTTTGTCAATTCACCATGTCAAGAGATCGGGATCAACAGTCACCTTGACTGACCATGGTGAAAACAAGTTAACCTCAAGGTCTAAATCAGGATATTCACAAGTTAATCATTGCTATTACCACAATAAGATCTGGTCAATAACAATTACATTTAATTACTTTACTGTTGCCAAACATTATCTCATATGCAGCCTTGAGTTTCAAGGACTACAAATAGAATAGAATCTAAATGTAATTACTGCAAGGAATCCCAATCATCAACAAGGCATTAGTCCCAATCATCAGCCATATTTTGAGATACTGGTCTGATTACATTTGAGTATTAGGACATAGTTTTCCGTAATAGTATATGCTGGAAATATCTCTGAAAGGCACTTGACATTTAATATAATATGCAGGTAATGAGTTGCTGCAACAGTGATGGAGTTGAAAATATGCCACCTACTGGTTATTGCTGGAGCATCTGAATCAGATGAGAGATACTCTATTATTATAATCTTGAGTTGAATAATTGGTTTCTTTGTGTTTTCACTTATTGTCAATTTATTTTAGGATAATAAAAATGTGTTATATGGATAGTAGTTGGAAACCTCAACAAACTCCAAACCATGCTCACACAAAGAGAAGTAAGTTCTACACTACTGTAGAACTGAGCTGGCCTGGTAACTTGTTTCAGGCATTTTATTGAACAAACATGTTTTGTATCGGGCTTGTGATCTGAATAAAGCTGATTATATACTAGATATTAGATGAAGAATAAACAGGGCTATTTGGCTGTAGATACCCATAGTTATGATATTTTTAGCGAGATGCAGTTGAGCATGCGTGAATAATCCATTCCTCTCTGTGTTTGTATGCACATTGGCCCTCAGGCAGGCACAGGCTTATTTACAGAAAATCTCGTTTTTTTCTACATCGTGTTCTTCTTAAATTTTCCTCAAAGTCAAGCCAACCAAAGCATGCACTCAATGTACCATAGTTTCTTTGTATGTTTTTCTTTTAGTGAAAAGAAGGCTGTTTGTATACATGGATATGGACTGGTCCCAGATCTGTTTGTGCTGCATGTCATGACATTGGCCATTGGCAAGACTGCACACACAGATCTGGGATCAGTCCTACCAAGACTACCGGTTTTTCCTTTCAATTAAGACCTAGCAGGTGAGGGGAGTTTTTTTTTTTACTAATCAGTGACATTAATTCATCAATCAAGTACAAGGGAGGAACGAAAACCTGCAGACACTCGGCCCTCTGTGGAATGAGTTTGACACCTGTATTAGCCGGGGGACAGAAACATGTAACACCTCTGCCCACAGGCCCAGGTGACCTTATGGCCCACCCCAGTATCATAGGAATGGTGAGGTCATTTTCAGATAATTTTAGATACTCTCACAGGCTTCTAGGGCATATAGGCATTCCCTGGTCTTAACCAGATGAAGTACTTTACCATGGCCTTATCAATGTCCTCTTTCCAGGACTGTCCTATAGCTCACATCATTTCTAGTTACATAATGACAAAACAAAGGAAATATATTGGCTTGTTCTGCCTCAATCTGATGCTAGTGTAAAGTAGGCTAATAGGAAAAGGGATGGTGAAGTGTATTGGAGCATTAAGATGCCATGATAATACACTGCTGCTCTGATCCTCTCTAGGATCTGGGATTAGCTGCCAAATGTAAGCTCTCTTCTTTCAGGCTCCACACCTTCCACTTGTTGCTCTAAACCAGGGCTCGCCAACCCTGTTCCTGGAGAGCTACCCTCCTGTAGGTTTTAATGCCAACTATCAGGTCTCAGGTATGACCCAGATGCAGACAGTGTCGAAGTAACAACATTATTTCTAGTACAGGGGCAGGCAAACAACAGGTCAAGGACAGGCAGAGGTCAGTAAATCCAGAAAGAGTGCAACAGGTCCAGAACGGCAGGCAGTCTCAAGGCAGGCAGAGGTCAGTAATCCAGAAAGAGTGCAACAGGTCCAGAAAGGCAGGCAGTCTCAGGGCAGGCAGGGGTCAATAATCCAGAGAGGTGTGGCAAGGTAAAGAACAGCCAGGAGCAAGGGAATAAATGATGGTAGGTATCACGAAACAAAATAGAACTGGCAACAGACAAACAGAGAACACAGGTATAAATACACAGGGGATAATGGGGAAGATGTGGCCACACCTTGAGAGGGGTGGAGACAAGCACAAAGACAGGTGAAACAGATCAAGGTGCGACACCAACCCTGTTCCTGGAGAGGTACCCTCCTGTAGATTTGAACTCTAACCCTAATCCTGGAAAGCTACCCTCCTGTAGGTAGGTTTTAACTCCAACCCTGTTCCTGGAGAGCTACCCTCCTGTAGGTTTTATTTCCAACCCTGTTCCTGGAGAACTACCCTCCTGTAGGTTTTCGCTCTAACCCCAGTTTTAACTTCTGATTTAATCTAATAATCAACCTGATAATTATTAGAATCAGGCGCACACGATAAGGGTTGAAGCGAAAACCTACAGGATGGTAGCTCTCCAGGAACAGGGTTGGAGAGCCATGCTAACCTACAGGAACAGAGTTGGAGAGCCAGTAAGTAAAAAAACACAACATGGATCAAATCACAATGGTAGCAGGCAGGTTTCTTTCCAGTTGATTGATTTTGGACGTCTTCAATGGAATCCGTGTTCAAATGGTTTCCTTGCAGCATACTGTAACGATACGCTAACATGCTCCAGAGACTGAGTGTTTATGTAGGAAGTTTAACTTGTTCTCCAGCTCCCAGATAATGATGAAGCTGGAACAGACATTAGCTTAGTGAGCCGATACAGGTGACACATGGACGTATAGTATAAAATAGAGGGAGCTGACTGGGTCAGATTCTGCTATAGATATTTATGCTGATATACAATCTTGTCCACTATAATGACTCTTTGTCCTTTGTCCCCGGCAGGCTCCAAGGCTGCAGCCGAGTACACCAATGGCCTGTTTGAGCTGGGCTCTCCAGGTAGCGCAGGGCCCCTGCAGGTTCTACAGCTGGTTGAGGACCTGAGGCTGGCCCTGGAGCTGCAGCCCAGAGAGGAGGAGAGGAACACCCTGAGGGCCCAGGTCCCCAGCAGCACTGCTCACATGCTCATGGACTGGCTGGACATGGACAGGGGCTCAGACAGGGGCTCGGTGAGTAGCAGGGAGCACACCTGGGTCTATGGAAACTGTATTTCTCCATTACTTTTGTCAACCATCTCTAGCAACCATAGTAATCTTTCTGTGTCTAACAATATAGTCTATAAACAGATAATATAGAATATCATTAGTTCATTATTTGCTCAGAATCCAAAAATGTCCTATTCATTAGCAGTGCACTGTTTATTATTGACGTGGCATGATGTCGATAGTGTCGTGGTTGTTTGCATGCCAGTAAATATGTGGTCTGATTTACTTCTACTTGAGGCATGTTATCTCCGGGATTCACAGATGTGGCAGAAACTTCCAAAAAGTTGTTCAAAAGTCAGCCAGCTGTTTGCTGTCAAAAGCTTTTCCATTATACGCCATTGGGTTCTTTTTTCTCTCTCTTTGTAACACATTGAAGGAGAGAAGGTTGATTCATTGCAGCAGCTGTGTAGGAGTGTTGAACAGACCTAGAACTATTCCTGGGTGCTGTTAGGTCTTAGCAAGGCTATGTCTGGGACTGTGTCTGGGACTGTGTCTGGGAAAGCCTGTGTCTGACTCTGTCTTACTGGGACTGTGAACAGGTCTTATTTTGGCTTGGTCTCTCTCTGGGAACTAAGGCTGGCCGTGTTTGAAAGACTCAATGTGTTCCTCAGAGACTCCTAATAGGACTGAGCTCAACTTCCTGCCCTACTCCCTCTCCCCACTCTCCCGCTCTCCCTCTTTCTAATCACTCCTCTCTTCCTGTCATCCTACTTTCCACACTCACTGTTCTACTCTCTCTACTCACTACACTCACTCTGTTTGCTCTGTTGTGTCTGTCTGGTCACCTCAACACACCTGAAGCACTCTGGGGTGTTAGGGGGTAAGTCTGAATCAATTCTTCATCTGTTCACTCCCACATGAAAAAATACTATAGTGTATACTATGGTAGCATTACTATAATATTTACTGTAGTGTTTTTGCTGACTTTACTGTAGTATTCACTGTAAAAACATGACAGTATTTACTGAAGTAATTACAGTTTACTATAGTATAAATACTATATTGTAATATTTACTGTAGTGTTTTTGCAGACTGTAGTATACTGTAATATTTACTGTAGTATTTTTATCTTTGACATAGAAGTAGGGGGCTTTCTCATTTTCCATAACAGGTAGGTAGGTAGG
Organism: Oncorhynchus keta; assembly: GCF_023373465.1. Lineage (NCBI taxonomy): Eukaryota > Metazoa > Chordata > Actinopteri > Salmoniformes > Salmonidae > Oncorhynchus > Oncorhynchus keta. The sequence continues at coordinate 43,450,246 of NC_068437.1, read as the reverse complement.
TAGGTAGGTAGGTAGGTAGAACTGGTTTCTAAATGGCAAGATCAGAGCTTTTGCTCTTTTCTATAACCAGTACATCTAGCTCTTAGACTATAGATTATTTTATGAATATCAAGCTTGTTTCTGAGTTGTTTTCTTTATTTGTTGGCTGTTTGTGAAGGTTTTTCATGACCAGATTTACGAGGGTATGTAGGCACTTAACATAGTTGGATCATATTTAGGAAATGATAACCACATGATGATACTGTCACTGCCACACTTCATAGAGACGATTGTTGATATGCGTTGTTATAGTCGTGTCATTGGCTGAGGCTGCTGTAAACAATCTGTTGGCGAGGCTAAGTGACCAATGAAAGGCTCTTGTTTTTCCCTCTGTCTGAGTCTTAGAGGCCCTGCTCTCTCTATACAGCAGGGGTCTCACACGCCACACGGTCGCCCTTCCTCCTCTCCTCCCTCTCTCCTCTCTACTGGCCAGGAGCTAGATCAAACACACATACTCCTCAGTTACTTCTAACACACTGTTCTCTGAGGAGCTGAGCCCCTCCACAGAAGAAATGTGATAAAGATCCCTCCATACGTTATTGGCAGGAAGGAGAGAGACCCTGTGATGCTTGTTATCGCTGACCTAAAGCTATTGTTTGTCAATCAGAGAATGTCAGACCGTCAGCGAGGGGTCAGGTCTGGCACAGACGTTAAGCACGAGGCGGAAGATTATGTTTTAAAGGGAAAGTTGTTGCTTTGACTTATACAAGGAGTGATTGTTTGAGAGAGAGAAAAAGGGAGGGAGGCATAAATAGAGAGAGCGAGAGGGGCAATAGAGAGAGGGAGGGGGTTAGTAGAGAGGGGGAGGGGGTTAGTAGAGAGGGGAGGGGTTAGTAGAGAGGGGGAGGGGGTTAGTAGAGAGGGGAGGGGGTTAGTAGAGAGAGGGAGGGGTTAGTAGAGAGAGGGAGGGGGTTAATAGAGAGAGGGGGGGTTAATAGAGAGAGGGAGAGGGGAATAGAGAGAGGGGGGTTAGTAGAGAGAGGGAGGGGGTTAGTAGAGAGAGGGAGAATGGAAAAGAGAGAAAGCGTTATCCTGGTGATTGTCTAACTCAGCTGTCAACATAGCCAGGAGCAGGACAGAGTGCACAGTCAGCCCCTCCAAGCCATGCAAGCAGTGACTGTAGCTCTGTAGTGATGGAGTCACTGTAGCACTCTGCTTCCTTGTTCCAGTTTCAAAACACGTCTGGGAACATGATCAGAGCACATCCACACAAGATGGATTACCAAACTGGTTTCTGACAACGGTTGCATTATTTGCATCACTGATGATACAGTACAGTATGTATGCATTGTTGTCTCTCTGCGCGGCCTCTGCGGTTAAGGAGAGGACATGTCATGTGTCATATGCGGTGGTCTCTGATACCCAAGCCACCCACACTCCCGCTGCCTGTCCAAGTGGCTGAGTTTCTCCCCTGTGAGTCAAGCAGGAAATGCCCAGGGTGGAGAATGAGAGAGAGAGAGGAGGAGTGATCTGGACCATGGTAACATACACTGTAGGGTGTTAATACGCAGGATCACTGAAATGTATTAAAGGCATCATGCCTCACAGTCACACTGTGCTCTGAGTCTAATTCACTTTACTGCAGTCAAGCTCTGCAAGGAGGACCATCTGTCTCACATTGAGTTTACACACAGTATGAGTCTGAGTCTCACTGACTGTAACCCATGATTCATTACACTCTGCATGGAAGAGGCCTGTTGCAGCATGCCCTACATACATGTCACACACCCCCTGTGTTTTTCTGTTTCTGTCTGTGTTCTGTGATGTGTGTACATGAAACTGTCAGTGGCAGCCAAATGGTGCAGTGGGGAGGGGGCTGAGTGATTTTTAGAGAAAGGTCCCATAAACAGGAAATGGGACATTCAGATAATGAATTCCAGTCTGAAGCTAATGGTAGAAGGGCTGTTGCTGCATTGGTCTGAAGAGACAAGAAGAGGTAGATTAAAAAGGAGTGGGAGTGAGATAGATGTGTGTATGTTTCTTTAAATGAGCCCCCCTCTCATCTTAAACCATAATATGTTTCAGCTCAGGTATATTTTGTGTCTAAGCTAATAAGAGGAGAGGGTGGGAAAGACCGTTCAGGAGACATCGTCGAGGAGAGAGAGTAAAAGGGAAACCATAGAGGAAAGAGAGAGCAAGGGAAAGAGAGAGCACGGAGAAGAGAGAGTTGGCATGGTCTGTGTCTAGGTTGACATTAAAGCCTGTTGCTATGCTTTGCGCTGGCTGGGTGCTCTTTCTCAGTCACAGCAGATGCTGGGGACCTGGCTGTAGCAGCAGACTTATATTTCTCTCTGTTTCTCTGTTTCTCTGTTTCTCTGTTTCTCTGTTTCTCTGTCTCTCTGGGTGGCAGGGTTTGGATAGTTGGCTCTCCACGTCAGGGAGGGAGTAAGGAGGGAAGCTGTCAGTCTGTAACCTGACTCAGGTGGCAGGGATCTGGGTGGAAAAAAAAACATCACAACGCAGCTGAGCACTGGGCAGAACAAAGCTGGCTAGAGCCTCTCCTATTCTCTCCAGGCTGAATCTCTCCAGAGCTCCACAGCACTAGTCTCGCTAGTCTCTCCACAGCACAAGTCTCTCTTCAGCACAAGTCTCTCTTCAGCACTAGTTTCTCCAGAGCACTAGTTTCTCCAGAGCACTAGTTTCTCCAGAGCACTAGTTTCTCCACAGCACTAGTCTCTCTACTGCACAGCACTAGTCTGTCTACTGCACAGCACTAGTCTCTCTAAAGTACAAGTCTCTCTACAGCACTAGTCTCTCCACAGCACTAGTCTCTCCACAGCACTAGTCTCTCCACAGCACTAGTCTCTCTACAGCACTAGTCTCTCTACAGCACTAGTCTCTCTACAGCACCAGTCTCTCCACAGCACTAGTCTCTCTACAGCACTAGTCTCTCTACAGCACTAGTCTCTCTACAGCACTAGTCTCTCTACAGCACTAGTCTCTCTACAGCACTAGTCTCTCCACAGCACTAGTCTCTCTACAGCACTAGTCTCTCCACAGCACTAGTCTCTCCACAGCACTAGTCTCTCTACAGCACTAGTCTCTCCACAGCACTAGTCTCTCTACAGCACTAGTCTCTCTACAGCACCAGTCTCTCCACAGCACTAGTCTCTCCACAGCACTAGTCTCTCCACAGCACTAGTCTCTCCACAGCACCAGTCTCTCCACAGCACCAGTCACTCCACAGCACTAGTCACTCCACAGCACCAGTCACTCCACAGCACTAGTCACTCCACAGCACTAGTCACTCCACAGCACTAGTCACTCCACAGCACTAGTCACTCTACAGCACTAGTCACTCTACAGCACTAGTCACTCTACAGCACTAGTCACTCCACAGCACTAGTCACTCCACAGCACTAGTCACTCCACAGCACTAGTCACTCCACAGCACTAGTCACTCCACAGCACTAGTCACTCTACAGCACTAGTCACTCTACAGCACTAGTCACTCCACAGCACTAGTCACTCCACAGCACTAGTCACTCCACAGCACTAGTCACTCCACAGCACTAGTCACTCCACAGCACTAGTCACTCTACAGCACTAGTCACTCCACAGCACTAGTCACTCTACAGCACTAGTCACTCTACAGCACCAGTCTCTCCACAGCACCAGTCTCTCCACAGCACCAGTCTCTCCACAGCACCAGTCTCTCCACAGCACCAGTCTCTCCACAGCACCAGTCTCTCCACAGCACCAGTCTCTCCACAGCACTAGTCTCTCCAGAGCACTAGTCACTCTACAGCACTAGTCACTCTACAGCACTAGTCTCTCCACAGCACTAGTCTCTCCACAGCACTAGTCTCTCCGGAGCACTAGTCTCTCCGGAGCACTAGTCACTCTACAGCACTAGTCTCTCTACAACACTAGTCACTCTACAGCACTAGTCTCTCCACAGCACTAGTCTCTCCAGAGCACTAGTCTCTCCAGAGCACTAGTCTCTCCACAGCACTAGTCTCTCCACAACACTAGTCACTCTACAGCACTAGTCTCTCCACAGCACTAGTCTCTCCAGAGCACTAGTCTCTCCAGAGCACTAGTCTCTCCAGAGCACTAGTCTCTCCAGAGCACTAGTCTCTCCAGAGCACTAGTCTCTCCGGAGCACTAGTCTCTCCACAGCACGAGTCTCTCTGCAACACTAATCTCTCTACAGCACTAGTCACTCTATTCAATTTGATTTGGAACGGGAAGCCAGATAAAATTAAAAGGGCTTATTTATATAACAAATAAGATTTCTGAGGGCAGAAATTATTACATTTTAAAGCATTAGACCTCTCACTAAAGGCATCAGTCATATAAAAGTTATACTTAAATCCAAACTGCTTCTCTAGTAAATTGGTACGAATGTCTCATCCCATGTTCAAGAATGGCCTTTTCCCCTTTATTCAGATTACACCTGCTCACTTTCGGTTGTTTGAAAAGGAAATCATCGCCAAAATATCTTTATTTTTTAAACAAGCCTTAGAAAATTGGTTGCAATTTCAGTTTAATCCACCTAAAAAGACAGAATAAATAATACAACAAATATTGTGGTTAAATTCAAATATACTAATTGATTAAAAAAACTGTAGTTTTCTATGAAATGATTAAAAAATGTATAATTTTTGTGAATGACATCATAAATAGGACTGGTGGAGTTGTCACACATGCAGCTAACACAGACATATGGAAATGTCTGCTCTACCCAAAATTACAACCAATTAATTGCAGCATTACCACAAAAATGGAAGAGGCAATTAGAAGGGGAAAAAGTAAGGAACTTGTATGTCGGCCCTGCATTAAAGAACATAAATGGTTAAAGAAAAGTGATGAATAAAAACATATACCAATTTCATTTAAGGACCAAAAACTGACAGCTGTGCCATATAAATGGCAAAATAGTTGGGAAGAGATTTTCGATGTACCCATTCTATGGCACATGGTTTATGAATTGAGCTGTGAGGGGAACGGCACCTCAGTACCTCCAGGCTCTGATCAGGCCCTACACCCAAACAAGGGCACTGCGTTCATCCACCTCTGGCCTGCTCGCCTCCCTACCACTGAGGAAGTACAGTTCCCGCTCAGCCCAGTCAAAACTGTTCGCTGCTCTGGCCCCCCAATGGTGGAACAAACTCCCCCACGACGCCAGGACAGCGGAGTCAATCACCACCTTCCGGAGACACCTGAAACCCCACCTCTTTAAGGAATACCTAGGATAGGATAAAGTAATCCTTCTCACCCCCCCCCCCCCTTAAAAGATTTAGATGCACTATTGTAAAGTGGTGGTTCCACTGGATGTCATAAGGTGAATGCACCAATTTGTAAGTCGCTCTGGATAAGAGCGTCTGCTAAATGACTTAAATGTAAATGTAAATGAATTGATACGCAAAACAAAGCCGGATGCAAAACTTCACATTTTTCCATTTAAATTACTATACAGAATTCTTGCAACTAATAGAATGTTATACACTGCTCAAAAAAATAAAGGGCACACTAAAATAACACATCCTAGATCTGAATTGAAATGAAATAGTATTTCTTATTAAATACTTTTTTCTTTACATAGTTGAATGTGCTGACAACAAAATCACACAAAAATGATCAATGGAAATCAAATTTATCAACCCATGGAGGTCTGGATTTGGAGTCACAATGAAAGTGGAAAACCACACTACAGGCTGATCCAACTTTGATGTAATGTCCTTAAAACAAGTCAAAATGAGGCTCAGTAGTGTGCGTGGCCTCCACGTGCCTGTATGACCTCCCTACAACGCCTGGGCATGCTCCTGATGAGGTGGCGGATGGTCTCCTGAGGGATCTCCTCCCAGACCTGGACTAAAGCATCCGCCAACTCCTGGACAGTCTGTGGTGCAACGTGGCGTTGGTGGATGGAGCGAGACATGATGTCCCAGATGTGCTCAATTGGATTCAGGTCTGGGGAACGGGCGGGCCAGTCCATAGCATCAATGCCTTCCTCTCGCAGCAAATGTTGACACACTCCAGCCACATGAGGTCTAGCATTGTCTTGCATTAGGAGGAACCCAGGGCAAACCACACCAGCATATGGTCTCACAAGGGGTCTGAGGATCTCATCTCTGTAGCTAATACTCTGCAATGGAAAACCACAACGAGCGTTTCTTATTGGAATAGTTTAGGCCCTGTTTCAGTCCCGTTTTGTCCGTTTGATGCCTAGTGAACACGGCCCTGTTCTCTGTAACCTGTGTAACATCACTTAACAGTAAGGGAAGTGGTCATTTGTCTGTGTGACAGAGAACAGGGCTGGGTCACCTCTGCCTTGGCTTGTGTTTACAGTCAGTGTAATGACTCTAATCACTGCTAGAAATCTCCATATGGACTCTGGCAGGATTCAGGAAGTGCTATAACCAATCACTTTCATCTTCTGGACATCTAACAGCACAGCAGGAACCTGTTATAGATTGAAGCTTTGGTGCATTGTTTAACTTAACCATGTTAAACATCAATGGGGTACCTAGAAGGGAAAAGTAAGTATTAAGTTAAGACTTGATGAAATATGACACTGACATGCACTCACCTCACGCCTCTCCTCTCAACACCCGGTTCTCAGGGGAAATGGAAAGAGAGCCTGTGACTCAACTTCCTATTTTACATGTTAACAAGGTGACACTCCATCTTAACTCCTCCTCCACATTACCTGGACTGGTTGAACAGCGCAGAAGAGAACCTCCCCCGACAGTTTATTTTCTCTACAGGACCAGAAAGAAAGAAACGCCACTCTTTAAGCCTGTTCAGTAGGTTACTACCTCATAGAAGGGCAGGACACGCTACATTGTGTTTTCAGAGAGTACAAGCAGTAATGGACAGTGAGTGGGTATGGACATGCATTACCTCCTAGAAAGTCAGCGAAACTTCTTTCTGAGTGGACTGCCCTTTCAAATTACTTCAGAGAAACAGGTCTTTGTATGTGTGCTGCCAGTACAGTCTGAGGCAGTGGCCCCCAGGACCAGGCAGGATTATCTGAAGCTGTACAGGGAGACAAAACCCCACAAAACCCCCGCAAGCTCAGCGTTGCTGACAAGTCACAGTATGTATTTTCTCCTGCAGTGACAGACCCTTAAACGATCACATGGGGCATTCATACAGCTCCAAGTCTTAAGTCAAGACCATGTTGTTAAGTCATCTCTGGAGATCACCCAACCTCAACCCAATTGAGATGGTTTGGGATGAGTTGGACCACAGAGTGTAGTAAAAGCAGCCAACAAGTGCTCAGCATATGTGGGAACTCCTTTAAAACTGTTGGAAAAGCATTCCAGGTGACTAACTCATGAAGCTGGTTGAGAGAATGCCAAGAGTGCAAAGCTGTCATCAAATATATTTTGATTTGTTGAACACTTCTTTGGTTACTACATGATTCCATATGTGTTATTTCATAGTTTTGATGTAGAATGTAGAAAATAGTAAAACTAAAGAGAAACCCTTGAATAAGTAGGCGTCCAAACTTTTGACTGGTACTGTATGTCTACTACTATAGCACCACCTACTTCATATTAGAAACCATGTTTGAAATGGAGCCGCCTTCCAGCCGGCAGTTGTCTGGGCTTTGGCTGCAGCCTGTAATACTGTATCTGACATGGAATGAAGCTCAGACAATAGTGCAGTGCAGTAGAAAAAGCGTGTTCCCATACCAGGAGTCAAACCTGGGCCGCCTAGGTGTAAACAAAGAATCCTAACCGCTAGACCAGGGATCCCAACTGGTGGCCTGCGGGCCGAATTTGGCATGCGGGTGATTTTATTTATTCTAAGAGAACAAAAAATATATTTTTATTTTATTTTTATTGTTGGACATAAAAGACTGTAAAAAGACCAGCAAACCCACTCAAAGTAATTTAAATTGATTACATTTGTTCCGAAGTATTTCCACGCATAATAGATGTATGTGATCGTATACAAGTGTAGTCTACAAATGATTTGTAAATATGTTTTGGCACCGTGACCATCCGCTAAAGAAAAAATCGTCCCGTTGTTGAATCTAGTTGATGATCCCTGTGCTAGACCATATGGAAAGATATTACAAAACACAAGACTTGTCTTATTTTTCTCTTTTATGCGGTCAGTGCAGGTGAATCGTTGATTGGTTAAGTTGTTTAGCCTGTTCAGTAAGTCTTCCTTCCCCTCCGCCCATTCTTGACTCCTCTTTCGTCTGTGTGTTTTTGCAGGTCAACCTTCGCTCCCCGGTGAACAATGAGAGCTATCAGGAGCGTCTGGTTCGCCTAGAAGGGGACAAAGAGTCTCTGGTTCTCCAGGTAAGGTGCTCCTGCCCTACTGTGTCTCTTGCGGGATCAGAGTTTTGCATTTAGAGAGAGGGGGGGCTAGAGAGAATACCTGACCCCTTTTTTATTGTTTACTTCACCTTTGTTTATTATCTATTTGACTTGCTCTGGCATTGTGAGCAGATGTGTCCCATGCCAATATAGCCAATTGAATTGAATGAGAGAGGGAGAGAGAGAAGCCTTGCTGTTAAATGAAGAGAGAAGTATATCACAGAAATGTGAGACTGTCCAGGGCAGGCAGTGGGGCTAGAGGCTGTTGTGTGTAGCACAGGAGCTCAGTCACACAGTACACCCCTAGTTTCCTGTTTTTCCAAAACAAACGTTTCTGGACAATGCCTCTGTCTTTGGTTGTACTGTGATTTGTCATGATGCTCCATGCTTTTTTACATTTGTGTAATTGGTAGCTTCTACATCTGTAATCGAGGCTAGACATATTTTCTCTCTTCCTACAGTAGTACCTCCTCGGGCTCTGTCATGTCGTGTCTGCCTCAACATGTGCTGCTCATAACTATCTTTATCTCAGCCTTGTGCCAAAGTACTGTAGCCCTTTCTGTTGCACATGCCAGCACATTCCTCAAGCCACTCTGACAAATGCTGCTGATTGGCCAACGGGCCTGTGCCGGTTGACTGATAAAATGATTGGCTGCTGCCTCCCCCAAGGTGCTTTAGCTTTACTGCTTTACTGCTTCGCTTTCCTTTTTACCTGCTTCCCTGTAGGCTGGCCAGAGTAGGCTGGCCAGAGTAGGCTGGCCAGAGTAGGCTGGCCAGAGTAGGCTGGCCAGAGTAGGCTGGCCAGAGTAGGCGGTTGGCCAGAGTAGGCGGTTGGCCAGAGTAGGCGGTTGGCCAGAGTAGGCGGTTGGCCAGAGAAGTGGGCTGGCCAGAGTTGTGGGCTGGCCAGAGTTGTGGGCTGGCCAGAGTTGCTGGCTGGCCCACCAAGACAAAGAAAGAGGTAAAGTTTACTCAGCTCAGTTTTTGTAATTCAGTGAACCATGTCAAGTCAAGGGCAGGTTAGGTTATCTTTCATGATATTTCACATTGGCTGTTGACATAGAGTTCTACTCCGGCTGAGGAATGAAGTGAAACTACCTGTGTGTTGTCAGAGGAATTAGTACTATTAGCATACAGGTAGTTCCGGAGCAGGCGAGAGGAGCTATTTGTCAATGTGAGTGACTGAGTAAGGTGTCCTGTCTGTGGGTTGTAGGTGAGCGTGCTCACAGACCAGGTGGAGGCCCAAGGAGAGAAGATCCGAGACCTGGAGAGCTCTCTGGAGGAGCACCACCACAAACTCAACTCCACTGAGGAAATGCTACAGCAGGTCAGAGAGAGACACTACCACTACTTTATCTGTGCTCAGCGTATTAGCATGGAGAGCTAAATATTGATGTTGTCAACCTCTACTTGTTTCCTGGATAAACATAGTCTTGTTTTAGTCTTAGATTAATAAAGTTGACTGTATTTTGTAAATGTGTGATTTATAGCACATTTAAAGATTACAATGTGCTGTAGCTTAGTGACAAATGGAACCAACAACCTGTCTCCTTTCGTGGGCAGTAGGTGTGTGGTAAATTAGTTACAAGAGGTGTGGTTTCATGCATGACATTCCTACTAACATAAGATACTGACGCTTCCTGTGAGTGACTCACCTCGATTGCACAAAGTTTGTCACTCAGCAGATGGAGGGATAGCTTTCAAAGTTCACTATCTTTCGATCTTACAAGCTGAGTGACTCCATGGCATTTTTAAGAGCAGAGATATTTATGATAGTGGCCTCCACTAATAGCAGACTGCATAATCTTACATTTTGAGAAGACTTTCTGTAGCTTTGTGTACCAGGACAGGCTGCTAAGCATGCTTTGGATCAAAAGTGGAGCGGTCTTGTCTCTGCATTATACACCAGTAGGTATGAAGAAGGCAAAGTAAGTCCGTTAGTGCACCATGTTTGTTGTGGAAATGTAGAGCGAGAGACAGGGTGAGAGTTTTACAGTTTGTACTCTGACTTTAAGAGATGGGAGTGAGGGGGTGTGAGAGCGAGGATCCCTTGAGCTACATCTGCTTACACCTCTTCTCAGGCTGTTACGTGCATTCCAAACACTGGAAAGCAAAGCTACCCAATTTAAGGATCAAAAAGCCCTTGTTTGATTTTGTCTCATCCAGCCATTTAGTTCACCATAAATATCAGTAATAAAAAAAGATTAAACTTTAAAGTGAGTAAATTTTTTATCATTTTTATTGGCCTCAAATGCCAAGCAGATTGTGTTGCTTTGATTTTGTTGCCTTTGTACATAGGCACAGGTCTAGGGGGAAACCTTTCTTCCACCTGAGAAATACCATTTCCTGTTATTACATTATCTCACAAGGTCATGCAGAAAACAAATGCTTAATGTAGTTGTATAGGAGAGACCAAAGCCACTGGTGTCTACTGTCTACAGTGCTCTGTGGTGTGACTGTTAATTGTCAGCTGGACCCTAGTGTTAGACAATGTCTGGTTAAAAACACAGGTCTATTTTCACATTGTTTGGCCGCATTGGAGTTTTGATGATATCTGTTTGAACAATGAGCATGATTACATGCACAGTAATAATTCGATATTAAACTGAATATGACAGTAAGCAAATTATTAGTCTGTTTATCTAAATCAGCATAAGGTCAAAATCGAAGTAAGCATACACTGATTAAACACCTGGTTTTCTGATCAACCTTTCAAATTATTAGGACAGGTAAATACCTTCATCATCATTCCAGCAGTGTATTTGATCTACGCATGTGCTAGCACCAGCCGAGCGAGCCTCCCTCTTTAGCACGAGTGAAGTGAGTTTGGAACAACTGTATGTATGTATGCGTCTTGGAAGTCGTTTTCACATACAAACTTTATATGAATCAAATATGCTTCCCAAAAATAACATGGTCGCTGTGGAAGAATGTTTATTTTGATTGGTGATTTTCTGCATTTATCAGAGTGATATTAGGAAGCCTGATTTCAGATGTGTTAATCTGATTGTCCACAATAATCACATTATTGTGTGCATGCAACCATACTCATTGTGTGTGGTGTGATTAGGCCTGGTAAATGTATAGATGAATCTTTATCACTGCTGTTCTGAACCTGGAATGGAGAGTCTCAAGAGAACCCTTCTCAGTATCTGCTGCCAGTTCCAGTAAAAGCTAATGGATGAGTGTGTTGGGCAGATTCTTTCACCAATAGACTCATCAGACCTATACTTACTCAGAGCCACATGCCAGTGAGAGATGCCAGTGAGAGATGCCAGTGAGAGATGCCAGTGAGGGATGCCAGTATCAAACAGTGTCTTCTTTCTATGTGTCTCAATCACAGACAGACAGACACACACACACACACACCCACCATACACACCTCTCCGTATAAGTATATAAGCACCCATTCATAAAACAGTTTGTGTCATCGCTGTTGGGCACATGTGGGATCACCACATTTCCTTCTGCTTGGTTTACTGAAGCAGCACCGTACTGTTCTCCATTCTTACCGAGGATGAATACCACCCATAGATATACATTACATTGTGTTCTATTTCTTTTCCCCCTGCCAGAATGTCATAGTGACTACATCCTCATTCGGAGAGAGGAATTATTCACCCAAGACTGTGCACATGGCTCCACACCAACCATAACAACAAACACACACACTAAGAAGGATTGTTTGCTGTTAGGGCCAGTCAAGTCCATGTTTGATAGCTTGACCTACCATACAGCCAGAGGCAGCCTCCTTCCTTCTCCCTGTGTCTTGCTTGACCAAGCAGGGGAATGTACAGGTAGTGGTGCCTTACCCTGGCCCAGCGGTAACCCATATATGTTTGAGCTGTTTAGCCAACTCCTATGGACGTTATTATGTCAAACAAACTGTATGTTCTTGGTTATAAGGCACAAACATATCTGAGACCAGGCTAGTGGCACCTTGGGTCTGATGAGATTTCTGACAGGCTGGCACACCTCTGGCTGTGGCCCAGGGAAAGGAGGAGGTCCTGTTTCAGAGGGACTTGCCCCCCGGTCTCTCATTGGCCTGATCAGTCTGTCTGACTGAGGGGCATGTTAGGGCACCTAGTCAGGTTAGTCAGCCACAGCGCTCATTCTGGGAGCCTATAGCAGTACAACAGAGTCCAAGCCTAGATAAACGGTTAGTTCTAGTTCCTACATTGGGTAAACAGATATATCTATTTCACTTGCTTTGTAAACATCAGTTTCCCATGTCAATTAATTGAATTGAATAGTTGGGTATCAGTAGGCCACATCCCGCATGTGTTTCAGTACATAATTAGTTCAAAAGAAGGATTTCAACAGGCTTAGTTAGCTGCAGAATCAGCTGATAGGCCTTCACGGAAAATTACGTAAAATTTATTCTAAATGCTCGGCTGATACTGCTCGAAGTAATGTCGGTGTTGGGTTGGGTCACTGGGTGCCATAACTTATTTCACAGATTTCCTTTTCAATGTTTTTCATCTGGTGGTGTGGAGTTGTTATTTTCCATGTGATGTCACTTATATTTAGAATAGCTTATTGCAGATCATTAGGCCTATGTATAATTGTCTTGGTAAGGGACACCCAGTTCAGATGATGTGATGCAAAGTTATTTTGATGACATGTGACAGTGAATCTTAGTCTATAGTGGAGGGAGTAAGTAGTATCCCCTGCTGGAACAGGAACCGAAATCAGCCTTTAGTGACGAGGGGTGTTGGGATATCCAAAGGGCCTTAGGGAAGTGTGGGGAAACCTACAGTCACGGCTCACACACCCACCTGCTCCACACACACACACACACACACACACACACACACACACACACACACACACACACACACACACACACACACACACACACACACACACACACACACACACACACACACACACACACACACACTCTGATTCTCTCCACAGTGACAGTCTGTCCATAGTTTTAACTGTTTCTCACTTAGGATTCCGTCTCTCACTTGTTCTTGATCTCTCGCTCTCTCTCATGTCTGATTCAGACAGAGGAGAAGAAAATAAGGACACGTAGCATATATAAATACACAGTTGAAGTCGGAAGTTTACATACACCTTAGCCAACTACATTTAAGCTCAGTTTTTACACAATTCCTGACATTTTAATCTGGTTCATCCTTGGGAGCAATTTCCAAATGCCTGAAGGTACCACGGTCATCTGTACAAACAATAGTTTGCATGTATAAACACCATGGGACCACGCAGCCGTCATACCGCTCAGGAAGGAGACCGTTCTGTCTCCTAGAGATGAACATACTTTGGTGCGAAAAGTGCAAATAAATCCCAGAACAACAGTAACGGATCTTGTGAAGATGCTGGAGGAAACAGGTACAAAAATATCTATATCCACAATAAAACAAGTCCTATATCAACATAACCTGAAAGGCCGCTCAGAAAGGAAGAAGCCACTGCTCCAAAACCGGCATAAAAAAGCCAGACTACGTTTTACAACTGCACATGGTGACAAAGATCGTACTTTTTTGAGAAATGTCCTCTGGTCTGATGAAACAAAAATATAACTATTTGGCCATAATGACCATCGTTATGTTTGAAAGAAAAAGGGGGAGGCTTGCATGCCGAAGAACACCATCCCAACCGTGAAGAACGGGAATGGCAGCATTGTGTTGTGGATGTGCTTTGCTGCAGAAGGGGCTGGTGCACATCACAAAATAGATGGCTTCATAAGGGAGGAAAGTTATATGGTCGCAAATGGGTCTTCCAAATGGACAATGACCCCAAGCATACTTCCAAAGTTGTGGAAAAATGGCTTAAGGACAACAAAGTCAAGGTATTGGAGTGGCCATCACAAAGCCCTGACCTCAATCCTATAGAACATTTGTGGGCAGAACTGAAAAAGCGTGTGCGAGCAAGGAGGCCTACAAACTTGACTCAGTTGCACCAGCTCTGTCAGGAGGGATGGGTCAAAATTCACCCAACTTATTGTGGGAAGCTTGTGGAAGGCTACCTGAAACGTTTGACCCACGTTTAAACAATTTAAAGGCAATGCTACCAAATAAATGTATGTAATCTTCTGAATGTGATGAAATGAATTAAATCCTTCTTTCTACTATTATTCTGACATTTCACATTCTTAAAATAAAGTGGTGATCTAAGACAGGGCATTTTTACTCTGATTAAAAATATATATATATATTTATATATTAATATACATATGTATGTATGTATGTATGTATGTATGTATGTATGTATGTATGTATGTATGTATGTATGTATGTATGTATGTATGTATGTATGTATGTATGTATGTATGTATGTATGTATGTATGTATGTATGTATGTATGTATGAACATTATTTGGTATATATAAAAAATATATCGGAGCAGGACACTGGTTCCCTGGCTGAACTTTTGGTTTGGGGGAACTTTTTGCCCAGTGGTGCAGCAACTGACTTTGTACTGCACTCTGGTTAGTGGATGCGTTGTGTGTGTGTGTAGGGGAGTGTTAATGTGTGTGACTGTGTGCTGCACAGGAGCTGCTGAGCCGGAACTCGTTGGAGACCCAGAAACTAGATCTGATGGATGAGGTTTCCTACCTGAAACTGAAGCTGGTCAGCATGGACGAGAAACAGAACCACAACGACAGCAGCAAGGACCAGCAGAACAAAGCTGAGGTACAGTACTATAGTGCAGGCTGGCATGATTGGAGAAAATCACACACTGGGCTGGTTAACCGTAAAACATAGCTTAACCTTGACGTAAACTGAAAATGAAAAGCATTCCAAAAGCACTCCACTCAGGGCTTTGTATGGTGGCACCATTAACCCACAGCTGTTAGCAAGAGTCCCCCAAAGCCTTATGAAGTTTCTAGTTCGAACAGTACTGGAATGCCAAGTGAAAAACAACATAATTCCATCAGTAGCGAGTGTGGTCTCAGTGTGGTCTCAGTGTGGTCTCAGTGTGGTCTCAGTGTGGTCTCAGTGTGGTCTCAGTGTGGTCTCAGTGTGGTCTCCTTGTGGTCTCAGTGTGGTCTTTCAGTGTGGTCTTTCAGTGTGGTCTCAGTGTGGTCTCAGTGTGGTCTCAGTGTGGTCTTTCAGTGTGGTCTCAGTGTGGTCTCAGTGTTGTCTCAGTGTGGTCTTTCAGTGTGGTCTTTCAGTGTGGTCTTTCAGTGTGGTCTTTCAGTGTGGTCTTTCAGTGTGGTCTTTCAGTGTGGTCTCAGTGTGGTCTCAGTGTGGTCTCAGTGTGGTCTCAGTGTGGTATTTCAGTGTGGTCTTTCAGTGTGGTCTCAGTGTGGTCTTTCAGTGTGGTCTTTCAGTGTGGTCTCAGTGTGGTCTCAGTGTGGTCTCAGTGTGGTCTCTCAGTGTGGTCTCTCAGTGTGGTCTCTCAGTGTGGTCTCTCAGTGTGGTCTTTCAGTGTGGTCTTTCAGTGTGGTCTCAGTGTGGTCTCAGTGTGGTCTTTCAGTGTGGTCTCAGTGTGGTCTCAGTGTGGTCTCTCAGTGTGGTCTCTCAGTGTGGTCTCTCAGTGTGGTCTCTCAGTGTGGTCTCAGTGTGGTCTTTCAGTGTGGTCTCAGTGTGGTCTCAGTGTGGTCTCAGTGTGGTCTCAGTGTGGTCTCAGTGTGGTCTTTCAGTGTGGTCTTTCAGTGTGGTCTCAGTGTGGTCTTTCAGTGTGGTCTTTCAGTGTGGTCTTTCAGTGTGGTCTTTCAGTGTGGTCTCAGTGTGGTCTCAGTGTGGTCTTTCAGTGTGGTCTTTCAGTGTGGTCTCAGTGTGGTCTCAGTGTGGTCTTTCAGTGTGGTCTTTCAGTGTGGTCTTTCAGTGTGGTCTCAGTGTGGTCTTTCAGTGCCTTTACCAGCTTCATGACCCACCTGTTGTTTTCTTTGAGGCTGGCTGGGTAGAAACCACACGTGGATTGTTTATTTGATGTTGCACAGACCACAATGTGCTATAATGTGTCAGCAGGCCTATGTAGAGCTGTCAGATACTTCAGGAGAAACATGGACTTGGCATGAAGAAAATTATATCTCTATAACCTTGAGAATAGCAATTCACAAGTAGCCTCACTTTCAGTCTTAGAAGAGTCACATGGCTGGAGAAAAATACTACAGGAGTAGTGAATGAAAGATTTAAGTTGAAATGGCATAAACATGTAGGTCTGTAGGTTCACTTTGACGCATTTATATGACCGCTCCAAACCTATAGGTTTATAGTAAAGAGAAACAGGGGATCTCCAGAGCCTGGAACACCCCAAGAAGATCAAACACTCCCCCCAGACAGACAGGTGGCCCCCCAGACAGACAGGTGGCCCCCCAGACAGACAGGTGCCCCTCCAGACAGACAGGTGCCCCTCCAGACAGACAGGTGGCCCCCCAGACAGACAGGTGCCCCTCCAGACAGACAGGTGCCCCTCCAGACAGACAGGTGGCCCCTCCAGACAGACAGGTGGCCCCTCCAGACAGGTGGCCCCTCCAGACAGACAGGTGGCCCCTCCAGACAGACAGGTGGCCCCCCAGACAGACAGGTGGCCCCCCAGACAAGCTGTAAGGTTCCCCTCACAGGAGCACCTCCTCTGTAGGTCTGTCAAAGCCCTGGTCATCCACTGACTGGTCACCATTTTATAACTTCATTAGGAACTGTCATGACCAGACCACCAGCTCTCTGGATTTCTGCTCCAGTGTATTGGGCTAATAATGGACATAAATCTTCCAGTTACTGTGAAGAGTTACAATAATATTACAAGTACAATTGTAACTGAAAGACGTATGTCCATTATAAGAGCTTATACAACTGTTTGATTGCTGATATTAGTTCATCATATTAGTTGTTCTGACTGTATCCAGAGCAAAGTAAGACACATTCATGTGCTTGCTGGATTCCACCTAATGCTATGTGTTGCGTCATCCCTCTGGAGAAGGGTTAGGCACGACCACATGCAGTCAGCTCAACTCCAATAACCTGACCAACTACTCAAAACACCCCAGTCCAGTTCACCAGCAACAGCAACTCCGCCTCTCCTCAATGAGCCTTTTGTGCTGCTTTGTTCAGTGTATTCCACCCAGCTGCTCTCAAATGGCACTGTAGCATACCAATGTAAGACCTTGAAAAATAGGGGTGGAGAGGAGGAGAGTCAGACTTTTTCTGTGACGTTGGCAGTGTTTCATCTCTCTGTCTGTCTCTGTCTGTCTCTGTCTGTCTCTGTCTGTCTCTGTCTGTCTGTCTCTGTCTGTCTCTGTCTGTCTCTGTCACCAGAGCCTCAGCCCAGTAACATCCCCCAGTCTGTCTGTCACCAGAGCTTCAGCCCAGTAACATCCCCCAGTCTCTCTGTCACCAGAGCCTCAGCCCAGTAACATCCCCCAGTCTGTCTGTCACCAGAGCCTCAGCCCAGTAACATCCCCCAGTCTGTCTGTCACCAGAGCCTCAGCCCAGTAACATCCCCCAGTCTGTCTGTCACCAGAGCCTCAGCCCAGTAACATCCCCCAGTCTGTCTGTCACCAGAGCTTCAGCCCAGTAACATCCCCCAGTCTGTCTGTCACCAGAGCCTCAGCCCAGTAACATCCCCCAATCTGTCTGTCACCAGAGCCTCAGCCCAGTAACATCCCCCAGTCTGTCTGTCACCAAAGCCTCAGCCCAGTAACATCCCCCAGTCTGTCTGTCACCAGAGCCTCAGCCCAGTAACATCCCCCAGTCTGTCTGTCACCAGAGCCTCAGCCCAGTAACATCCCCCAGTCTGTCTGTCACCAGAGCCTCAGCCCAGTAACATCCCCCAGTCTCTCTGTCACCAGAGCCTCAGCCCAGTAACATCCCCCAGTCTGTCTGTCACCAGAGCCTCAGCCCAGTAACATCCCCCAGTCTCTCTGTCACCAGAGCCTCAGCCCAGTAACATCCCCCAGTCTGTCTGTCACCAGAGCCTCAGCCCAGTAACATCCCCCAGTCTGTCTGTCACCAGAGCCTCAGCCCAGTAACATCCCCCAGTCTCTGTCACCAGAGCCTCAGCCCAGTAACATCCCCCAGT
The DNA here is from genome assembly GCF_023373465.1 of Oncorhynchus keta. Lineage (NCBI taxonomy): Eukaryota > Metazoa > Chordata > Actinopteri > Salmoniformes > Salmonidae > Oncorhynchus > Oncorhynchus keta. The sequence goes on along the minus strand of NC_068437.1, from coordinate 43,431,938 downwards.
CTCTCTGTCACCAGAGCCTCAGCCTAGTAACATCCCCCAGTCTGTCTGTCACCAGAGATTCAGCCCAGTAACATCCCCCAGTCTGTCTGTCACCAGAGCCTCAGCCCAGTAACATCCCCCAGTCTGTCTGTCACCAGAGCCTCAGCCCAGTAACATCCCCCAGTCTCTCAGTCACCAGAGCCTCAGCCCAGTAACATCCCCCAGTCTGTCTGTCACCAGAGCCTCAGCCCAGTAACATCCCCCAGTCTGTCTGTCACCAGAGCCTCAGCCCAGTAACATCCCCCAGTCTCTCTGTCACCAGAGCCTCAGCCCAGTAACATCCCCCAGTCTGTCTGTCACCAGAGCCTCAGCCCAGTAACATCCCCCAGTCTGTCTGTCACCAGAGCCTCAGCCCAGTAACATCCCCCAGTCTGTCTGTCACCAGAGGATCTGGCCTTGTGTTAAATGAACATGATTTAGTGTTGTGAATGTCCGCTGAGGCCCAGGGAACCCAAACTCCCCGGCTGCCCCAAAAGGTGATTTAGAGTCTGATAAGCAGGGCTGGAAATGACCAGAGACACAGAATCTCGGCGAGGCCTGAACTAGAGCCGCTGACAGACAGTGGGGCAGATGAGAAATGGCAGTGTGCAGACGTGCAGGCTGTGTTCCAGACATTCTGGTGAGCAATCAACTGCTGAGCGCAAAAATATGCTGGAGACATTTGCACAGCTGTTCGGACGTGAGGGGCACATCGATGTGAAATGAAATCGCTATCTGATTCAGAATCTTGACATAATATGAGCAAATGTCTGTAACTGTTGGTAACAGTGACATTATGCAGAGTTGTCTTGGGGACAGAATATCAAGTGTATTGACAGAGGGGGAAGCTTGTGGGTTTACCATGTGGTCCTTCTGTAGCTCAGTTGGTAGAGCATGGCGCTTGTAACGCCAGGGTAGTGGGTTCAATTCCCGGGACCACCCATACGTAGAATGTATGCACACATGACTGTAAGTCGCTTTGGATAAAAGCGTCCGCTAAATGGCATATAAAAATATATATAATAAATATAATGTACACAGTCATGTGTCTCTGATCTCGTCCCATAAATCCATGATATCCGGGCGGAGCGGGACTCCACGCCGGTTGCGGTGCCATGGTAACCTGAAACCATTCTGCATTGGGTTCATCCACAAACACTAGGCTAGGCTTCATGCACCATGGGGAAATGGCAGAAATTCACTTGGACACATCCCACTCCCCTCGACTACCAAGCTCAGAGCATACAGCTATACATAGAGGAGGAATGTGTATCATCAGCTGTACTATTAGTGTAACATCAACTGGGACTTTCATATGAAACTTCCTCTGTCCACAAGCCAGGCATTTCTGTCAATGTATCCAAGATTAGGACATTAAACCACCAACCAACCCCCTCCCTTCACAGGGAATGGACTTGCCCACTTTTTCTACTCTAGTGGAAGATTCCAAAACCATAAAATCAAAGTTTGTTACCGTTTAACTTGTTGGTATCAAACATACACTTCATTTGAATTGTAGTTGGCCAAAATGTTAATCTAGTTTAGGAATCTACTTGCTGTCCTTAATCTTCGAAGCCTTCCAATTCCTCAGGGAAGTAAAGGGATCTTCTAGCCAGCAACCAGATAAGCCAGTCTTTACGTTTGCACTTTGAGAACTTGCAAAGTAGCTCAGGAACATTGTTTACGCTGTCTGGCAGTGTGACAGTTTAACTGTACAGATCTGCTCCAAGAGGTCCCTTTACCCTCATCGTAGTAATTACATGGCTGTGTGTTTGATTTTATACACCCGTCAGCAACGGGTGTGGCTGAAGCAGCCGAATCCACTCATTTAAAGTGTGTCCACATACTTTTGGTATTATATATATAAATAGACGTAGATAGATAGCAGAAGTGGTTATTACTACGATGAGGGTAAAGGGACGTCTTGGAGCAGATCTGTACAGTGCCATGTTTGACACGTTGACAGTTTAACTGTACAGATCTGCTCCAAGAGGTCCCTTTAACCTCATCGTAGTAATAACCTCTTCTGCTATCTATCTACGTAAACAATTTTTTTAAATACACAGCCATGTAATCTCCATCACAAACATTGGCTTGGCAGAGCTTAGTGACTTTCAAAATTGCACCGTCATAGGATATCACCTTTCCAACAAGTCAGTTCGTCAAATTCCTGCCCTGGTAGAGCTGCCCCGATCAACTGTACGTGCTGTTATTGTGAATTGGAAACGTCTAGGAGCAACAAAGGCTCAGCCGCAAAGTGGTAGGCCACACAAGCTCACAGAATGGGACCACCCAGTGCTGAAGCGCGTAGCACGTAAAAATCGTCTGTCCTCGGTTGCAACACTCACTACCGAGCTACAAACGGCCTCTAGAAGCAACGTCAACACAATAGCTGTTCGTTGAGAGCTTTGGTTTCAATGGACGAGCAGCCACACACAAGCCTACGATCACCATACGCAATGCCAAGCGCTGCCTGGAGTGCTGTAAAGCTTGCCGTCTTTGGACTCTGGAGCTGTGGAAATGCGTTCTCTGGTGTGATGATTCACGCTTCACCATATGACAGTCCGACGGATGAATCTGGGTTTGGCGGATGCCAGGAGAACACTGCCCAAAGGAAGAGTGCCAGCGGTAAAGTTTGGTGGAGGAGGAATAATGGTCTGGGGCTATTTTTCATGGTTCGGGCTAGGCTCCTTAGTTCCAGGGAAGGGAAATCTTAATGCCACAGCATACAATGACATTCTAGACGATTTTGTGCCTCCAACTTTGTGACAGCAGTTTGGGGAAGTCCATTTCCTTTATTGGCATGACTATACCCCCTTGCATAAAGCAAGGTCCATATTAAAATGGTTTGTCGAGATTGATGTGGAAGAATTTGACTGGCCAGCGCAAAGCCCTGACCTCAACCCCATCGAACACCTTTGGGATGAATTGGAACACAGATTGAGAGCCAGGCCTAGTCGTCCAATATCAGTGCCTGACCTCACTAATTATATTGTGGCTGAATGGAAGCTAGTCCCAGCAATGCACCATCATCTAGTGGAAAGCCTTTCCAGAAGAGTGGAGGCTGTAATAGCAGCAAAGGGGGATCAACTCCATATTAATGCACATCATTTTGGAAAGAAATGTTCGACGAGCAGGTGTCCACATACTTTTGGTCGTGTAGTGTAGTGTAGTGTATATATATAATGCATTTATACAATGTGTATATATACAGTACCAGTCAGAGTTTGGATACACCTACTAATTCAGAAATGTTTCTTTATTTTTACTAAAACTATTAAATAACACATCGATTCATGGAGTAACCAAAAAAGTGTTAAACAAATCCAAATATATTTTAGATTTTAGATTCTTCAAAAGAGCCACCCTTTGCCGTGATGACAGCTTTGCACACTCTTGGCATTCTCTCAACCAGCTTCACCTGTAATGCTTTTCCAACAGTCTTGAAGGAGTTCCCACATGCTGAGCACTTGTTGGCTGCTTTTCCTTCACTCTGCAGTCCAACTCATCCCAAACCATCTCAGTTGGGTCTCTTTCTTGGTCAAATAGCCCTTACACAGCCTGGAGGTGTGTTGGGTAATTATCCTTTTGAAAAACAAATGATAGTCCCACTAAGCGCAAACCAGATGGGATGGCATATCACTGCAGAATGCTGTGGTAGCCATGCTGGTTAAGTGTGCCTTGAATTCTAAATGAATCACAGACAGTCTCACCAGAAAAGCAACCCCACACCATCACACCTCCTCCTCCATGCTTCACGGTGGGAACCACACATGCTGAGATCATCCATTCACCTAGTCTGTGTCTCACAAAGACACTGTGGTTGGAACCAAAAATCTCAAATTTGGATTCATCAGACCAAAGGACAGATTTCCACCAGTCTAATGTCCATTGCTCGTCTTTCTCGGCCCAAGTAAGTCTCTTATTATTATTGGTGTCCTTTAGTAGTGGTTTCTTTGCAGCAATTCAACCATGAAGGCCTGATTCATGCAGTCTCCTCTGAACATCCTCAGATGTTGGGATGTGTCTGTTACTTGAACTCTGTGAAGCATTTATTTGGGCCACAATCTGAGATGCAGTTAACTCTAATGAACTTATCCTCTGCAGCAGAGGTAACTCTGGGTCTTCCTTTCCTGTGACAGTCCTCATGAGAAAGTTTCATCATAGTGCTTGATGGTTTTTGAGACTGCACTTTAAGAAACTTTCAAAGTTTTTGAAATTTTCCGTATTTACTGACCTTCATGTCTTAAAGTAATGATGGATTGTCGTTTCTCTTTGCTTATTTGAGCGGTTCTTGCCATAATGTGGACTTGGAAATTTGTCAAATAGTGCTATTTTATGTATACCACCCCTACCTTGTCACAACACAACTGATTGGCTAAAACGCATTCAAATGGAAAGAAATTCCACAAATGTACTTTTAACAAGGCACACCTGTTAATTGCATTCCAGGTGACTCATGAAGTCATCTCATGAAGCTGGCTGAGAGAATGCCAAGAGTGTGCAAAGCTATCATCAAGGCAAAGGGTGGCTACTTTGAAGAATCTCAAATATAAAATACATTTTATTTGTTTAACACTTTTTTTGGTTACTACATGATTCCACATGTGTTATTTCATAGTTTCGATGTCTTCGCTATTATTCTAAGGTGTAGAAAATAGTAAAAAATAAAGAAAAAAAGTGTCAACTTTTGACTGGTACTGTATATACTGTACCTCTTATTTTAATGTAATTGTTTTACGAATATAAAAACATAATACCCACAGCAGTGCATATCATTTGGAACCTTTTTATTATTATTATTTTTCCTTTTTCTGTTTTGTATTTTCTTCTCCCTCTCTCAGTGTGTGGTAAATCTGATAAGCGAGCTCCAGGAGCAGATGTGTAGGTTTCAGGAAGAGATCCACAACCGTATCATGGAGAAACGGGCCATGGAGGCCCAGGGGGAGAGTGGTGCCCGCGAGGCCCACGACCAGAGCCCTGACGTGGGCTTGGGTGGCTCTGACATGGAGGAGTTTTGCTGTCGCTGTGGAGGACAGAATGTAGGCAGTACCCATGGACACGCTACCCACCCTCTCTCTTAACTACCGTCCTCCCTACCCCTCTAGATTCCTCTACTGGGTCTAGTACTTAACGCTTCTCTTTACAGTGACCGAAGTCTCTATCTCTACTACTACAATGTGTGTGAATCCTGTGGTTTTTAGTGTACTGTTTTCCTCCATATCCGGGTGTTTTTTTTGGGGGTGTAGATCAGCTTTAATATTGCAGATAGATTGTGGCTTCCATCAATGTACTTGTCTGCATCATTTCCAATCCCCCATGTTTATTTTGTAAATATATATATATACATATATAAAAATATCTGAGTGTTGTCTCAAACTCATTGTAAGTGGTGTGGTGTGTTTGCATGACTGTGGTTCACCTTATTAATGCAATCAAGGTTTACTGGTCACTGTGTCCAAATACTGGGCTTGGTTGATGGCTTATGCTCCTACCCTACATCTCTAAACGTGAGATGAATTCAAATCTATCTACTTTAGTCCCTTTTTCAATGTTCAAGTTTTTTATGATTTGATGAAATTGTCCAAGAAACATTATATCCTTGTGCCAGTTTGTTTCAATATTCAGCCTTGACATAACTTTTTCGAAGGGACCTAATGGGTGCTGAAACAAACTGGCAACCAGACTGGCTAACTGACTGGTAATGTCCATACACATTGTTCCTTTTGAGGAGCCTGAGCCATCACTTCTGAGTACAGTATAGGGCAGGGGTATTCAACTCTTACCCTACGAGGTCCAGAGCCTGCTGGTTTTCTGTTCTATCTAATAACTAATTGCGCCCACCTGGTGTCCCAGGTCTAAATCAGTTCCTGATTAGAGGGGAACAATAAAAAAAAGCAGTGCAACTGGCTTCGAGGTCTGGAGTTGAGTTTGACGGGAATAGGGGCTGACTGACTGGTCATCTGCTGCCTTTCCTGGGATGTGGAGCTTTATATGTATTAACTGCACAGTGTTCTGGCTTTTAAGGGATCAAATTACGTGGGTCAACATTTGAAAAATTCCCTTCTACTTTTTGGTGTAACATGTTCATTTATAAACTGAGAGAACAATGTTTGTATCCAACACTGGTTTTGAGTGGATACGTTGGTGATTTTGTGCGGAAGGCACAGTGAAGAGCATGGTGTTTAAGGTCTGGTGATTTTCTGCGGAAGGCACAGTGAAGAGCATGGTGTTTAAGGTCTGGTGATTTTGTGCGGAAGGCACAGTGAAGAGCATGGTGTTTAAGGTCTGGTGATTTTGTGCGGAAGGCACAGTGAAGAGCATGGTGTTTAAGGTCTGGAGATTTTGTGCGGAAGGCACAGTGAAGAGCATGGTGTTTAAGGTCTGGTGATTTTGTGCGGAAGGCACAGTGAAGAGCATGGTGTTTAAGGTCTGGTGATTTTGTTCCGGAAGGCACAGTGAAGAGCATGGTGTTTAAGGTCTGGAGATTTTGTGCGGAAGGCACAGTGAAGAGCATGGTGTTTAAGGTCTGGTGATTTTGTTCCGGAAGGCACAGTGAAGAGCATGGTGTTTAAGGTCTGGTGATTTTGTGCGGAAGGCACAGTGAAGAGCATGGTGTTTAAGGTCTGGAGATTTTGTGCGGAAGGCACAGTGAAGAGCATGGTGTTTAAGGTCTGGTGATTTTGTGCGGAAGGCACAGTGAAGAGCATGGTGTTTAAGGTCTGGTGATTTTGTGCGGAAGGCACAGTGAAGAGCATGGTGTTTAAGGTCTGGTGATTTTGTGCGAAAGGCACAGTGAAGAGCATGGTGTTTAAGGTCTGGTGATTTTGTTCCGGAAGGCACAGTGAAGAGCATGGTTTAAGGTCTGGTGATTTTGTGCGGAAGGCACAGTGAAGAGCATGGAGATTTTGCATCAAAGGGAAACAGTTATTTTCAATTAAAATGTTACAACATGTTCTGTGTTATTCACAGGGCTTACTGCAAGAACTCAGGCTCCTCAAGAGTAAAGTGGAAGTGCTGGAGGGGGAGAAATTGCAGTATGAGAGAAAACTAAAAGCCACGAAGGTAAAAAAAAATATTTAAAGAAATGTTTATTCACATGACACTTTAAGGTGACACCCACTTTAGTTGGTTTTCTAGCAAATTGATATTCCTATTTCATTTGAAAACATAATTGCCTCAATTTCACTTTTTTGCCCTTGGCAACTCCAATTTTGGAGGTAAACTTTGTTCCTATCTTCCAGTTTACTTTCCACCCATTCTGGCTTTCTCTCCCTCTAGCTCTCTATCTCTTACTCTCTCCATGTGTGTTACCAGTCGCTCATGACCAAGCTCTCTAGCCTGAAGGTCACTGTAGAGCACACTCAGGTGGAGAAGCAGCACTGGGAGGAGCGATGGCGGACCGCTCAGGTGCCTCTTCTTCCTCACCCTAATCCCTCTTTCATGCTGACTACTCCGTATCCTTCCCCCTCTGCTCCTGATGTTCTCTGCCTCCACCTCACTCTGCACTTGTCCCTCTTCCTCCTCCTCATCCTCCCCTCCTCTTGTTAACACCATGGTTGTGGAATCTCATTCACCCAATCCCTCACAGGTTCAGGTGGTTCTACTGAGATCCTGTGAGTAGAGTACACTTGGTGTATTGTCATCTGTATGACTAGACACTGTGCGGAATCCATATGAGGAACACTGGCATTCCTCTGACAATGTTCCTCATATGGATTCCATACCCATTTCTATTTTTAGTTAAATAATGGGGAATTATACTGACCAAAAATATAAACACAACATGCAACAATTGCAACGATTTTATGAGTTACAGTTCAATTATCAGTCAATTTAAATTAATTAATCAGGGCCTAATCTATGGATTTCACATGGCTGGGCTGGGGCCCAGCCATGTGTGGGCCTGGGAGTGCATAGGCCCACCCACTGGAGAGCCAGGCCCACCCACTGGGTAGGCAAGCCCAGCTTATCAGAAGGAGTTTTTCCCCACAAAGGGCTTTATTACAGACAGAAATACTCCTCAGTTTCATCAACTGTCTGGGTGGCTGTTCTCAGACGATGTGGTGAAGAAGCCGGATGTGGAGGTCCTGGGATGGCGTGGTTACACGTGGTCTGCAGTTGTGAGACCAGTTTGACGTGCTGCCAAATTCTGATGGCCCATGGTAGAGAAAATAACATTCAATTCTCTGGCAACAGCCCTGGTGGATATTCCTGCAGTCAGCTTGCCAATTGCACACTCCCTTAACTTGAGAAATCTGTGGCATTGTGTTGTGTGACAAAACTGCACATTTTAGAATTGAGTTTTATTTTCCCTAGCATATATATATATATATATATATATATATATATATATATATATATATATATATATATACACACAACTTTGATTTATATATATATACTGCTCAAAAAAATAAAGGGAACACTTAAACAACACAATGTAACTCCAAGTCAATCACACTTCTGTCAAATCAAACTGACCACTTAGGAAGCAACACTGATTGAAAATAATTTTCACATGCTGTTGTGCAAATGGAATAGACAACAGGTGGAAATTATAGGCAATTAGCAAGACACCCCCAATAAAGGAGTGGTTCTGCAGGTGGTGACCACTTCTCAGTTCCTATGCTTCCTGGCTGATGTTTTGGTCACTTTTGAATGCTGGCAGTGCTTTCACTCTAGTGGTAGCATGAGACGGACTCTACAACCCACACAAGTGGCTCAGGTAGTGCAGCTCATCCAGGATGGAACATCAATGCAAGCTGTGGCAAGAAGGTTTGCTGTGTCTGTCAGCGTAGTGTCCAGAGCATGGAGGCGCTACCAGGAGATAGGCCAGTACATCAGGAGACGTGGAGGAGGCCGTAGGAGGGCAACAACCCAGCAGCAGGACCGCTACCTCCGCTTTTGTGCAAGGAGGAGCAGGAGGAGCACTGCCAGAGCCCTGCAAAATGTCCTCCAGCAGGCCACAAATGTGCATGTGTCTGCTCAAACGGTCAGAAACAGACTCCATGAGGGTGGTATGAGGGTGGGGGTTGTGCTTACAGCCCAACCCCATGCAGAACGTTTGGCATTTGCCAGAGAACACCAAGATTGGCAAATTTGCCACTGGCGCCCTGTGCTCTTCACAGATGAAAGCAGGTTCACACTGAGCACGTGACAGACGTGACAGAGTCTGGAGACGCCGTGGAGAACGTTCTGCTGCCTGCAACATCCTCCAGCATGACCGGTTTGGCGGTGGGTCAGTCATGGTGTGGGGTGGCATTTCTTTGGGGGGCCACACAGCCCTCCATGTGCTCGCCAGAGGTAGCCTGACTGCCATTAGGTACCGAAATGAGATCCTCAGACCCCTTGTGCCTTGTGAGACCATATGCTGGTGCGGTTGGCCCTGGGTTCCTCCTAATGCAAGACAATGCATAAGAATATAATAATAAGAATATTTCATTCATTCAGATCTAGGATGTGTTATTTTAGTGTTCCCTTTATTTTTTTGAGCAGTGTAATATATATATATATATATACATTTGTTTTCTATATCTATGGGGAGAATGAGAAAAATATATATAAAAACAAACAAATAGGGAAGAGCGAGACCAACGAACAATGCTTTTAACATTGACTCGATCTGACAGCTCACTCTTACTCCCCCGTTCTCTCCGACCAAGAACTAATAATACAGAACATAGCATGCTCCAATTGCTATCTGTTATTCAATGTACGGGTTCTGCAGAAGTGAGGTGAAGGGGGTTGAGGGGGGCGATACGTACATGTCTCAGGCTGCAGACAGACTGCCATGTTTAGAAGATCTATCTATACGCTGTGCTCATCCAGAGGAGACGGCTCACAAGTGTTTGTTTGTGTGGGTGTGAATGGTAGATGATCGACTCTGAGACTTCCAACCATTGAGTTCACTGACCAAGTGCATGACCCTCAATAGGAGTCTCTGTGGTCATTGACTACCATCCACAGGCTTCAGGCAGTTAAGCCAGAAAGGTCCTAGGCAGGCAGGCAGGCAAACAATCACCATACTGACCTCCATGCTTACCCATATTTTATTATTGGATTAGTGAGGTTCCCTTTTTAATGTGCATGTGGTCTATTGGGTTTGTACCAGGGGTTGGAACCGGTTCAGGGTACAGAACCGAACAAACTTTTTTTAGGAACAGAATCCGAACCGGGAACAAAAGTGATCTATACTGTTCCAGAAGTGTTTTAAAAACATGGGAACTGGATAATAACGTTATTTACGTTCCGTGCATTTTCTTCAGTCTCACAAACTCAAGGCGCCTATGCAAAGCACTCACTCTGTCACTCAGAAATGTATTCCAGTGTCTGAAAATCTTTGCCAGTGTGTGTGCATGTGTAGGCAATCTGCCCCTCCCCTTCCCGAAGCTTAGGCTACTGTAGTCTACTGACATTAAGCGTGATTCATAAATTAGGGAGAGATTTTTAATTTGAGAAGAATGGATTCCATTTTTCAATGCTAGTTATGGATACTATAGTTATCATATTTCACATTCGATTTATGAACTACAAAAAGGTAAGACGTGTTTTTAATTCTGGTGCCGCTCTGCACACACAAGCTTGTTAGCTAGCTCTGGTCCAACTTTAAGCCAGCCCTCAGAAGTTCAAAGACATTCAAAGTTCCTCCATAGAAGCCACTCCTCTGTAGGTATAATTCTGCGGGTCTAATTCAGATATTGTATTTCATAACAATGCCCAGCAAGCCAAGCCCTCTCTCGCTCTCTTCCACCCGCAAAATTTGGCTCCCAGCTCGCAATTAGGAATCGGACCAGAAGTGGCCAGAACTGATTGAATTGGCCCGGAATCGGGTGTCAGACTCGGCCCGGAATCAAAATTAATGACTGCCCAGAATCGCCGACCGGAATTTGCCGGCATCTTACCAGAATCCCGATGCAAATTTAAACAAATGTATACAAAATTACCTGGATTTAGTCATTTTAAACATGACTATTATACATCTTATCCATAGAAATTATACCCATTCACAAAAAAAACATCTTGTGTCAGAGGAAACACCATACACCTGGTGACCATGTCAGCGTGCATGCACCCAGCCCGCCACAGGGGTCGCTACAGCGCGATAGGACAAGGACATCCCGGCTGGTCAAATCCTCTCAAAACTCAGACAACACTGGGCAAATTGTGCGTCGCCTCATAGGTCTCCCGGTCGTGGCCGGCATGGGTCTCAAACCAGCATCTGTAGAAACTCAGTATGCACTGTGATGCAGTATCTTAAACCACTGCACCACTTGCGAGTTTCCATCCACAAAGTTTTTATTGCCTTGCACAGTATCAAAATACTAAAATACTACACAGGACTCTTAAAGAATTTAACTTAAATGTTAATTGTATTTTCTAATACAGAAACAATGAGGAAAATATGGAAAAAATAAATAAATAATGAAAGGTTAATTATATAAAGCAGCCCGTGTAATCATCTGCCAGAGAGTCGGCCCAATCAGCCCGAGCCCCAAGTAATACATTAGGGACAGATAACTCACACCGGAATCGGCCCGAACTTAATCCCCGCATTCTAGCCATTATTAATACTGCAGAAGGCTGCCCAGACTCGGGCCATATGTGACTCTACGGCTGAGTGTGACTGTCATCCGAGTGCCCCGACTCTCATCCGTAATCGGCCCAGATTCACTGTGCTAGCTGGGCTGCCTATGCTAAAACAACTATAGCTTTCCTACGCCATAGCAAGCTGCCCCATCCGCACTGATTGGTGAAGTCATTTAATGTTGAGCTAATGTAAAAAAATATATATATGTATTTCAGAGGTTTAGAAAGGAACAATATACATCTGTTGTTTTTGGGGGGTTCGAACAAGTTCAAAACTTTATTTTGCAGGTCAAAACAGTAAAATGGAACAAAAAATGGTTCTGTTCTACATGATTGAACTAAAATAATTTCAGTTTCAACCGCTGATTTGTACTGCAGTGGTGACGTGTACTGCTCTCATCCAGCCTCATTCTCCATTTCTGTCTACTACTGCACCTTATTCCAAGCCCCATTGCTCAACCCTTAACCCATTGTGTTACTAGATAAGGATTGCTGCCCATGTCTGTGTGGATAGTTACCTAGTGTTTAATGTTTTTTATTGACTTCATACTGAATTGATCAGTATTTGTTTGTCCTCCCTATGACACTAAGGACCTAATCAGGAATTATGCACCACACCCCTCTCATGATTTTCCTAATTGAGGAAGACATCATTGCCCTGTCACCTTGGAACTACAGTGGGGTCTGAAATTATTGGCGGCCTTGATAAAGATGAGCAATAATGACTGTATAAAATAAATAATTCAAATTATGAGCTACACTACATGACCAAAAGTATTGCTTGTCGAACGTCTCATTCCAAAATCATGGGCATTGATGTAGAGTTTGTCCCCCCTTTGCTGCTATAACAGCCACTCGTCTGGGAAGGCTTTCCACTAGATGTTGAAACATTCCATTCAGCCACAAGAGCATTAGCGAGGTCGGGAACTGATGTTTTGGCGATTAGGCCTGGTTCGCAGTCGGCATTCCAATTCATCCCAAAGGTTTTCGATGGGGTTAGGGTCAGGGCTCTGTGTTCTTCCACACCGATCTCAACAAACCATTTCTGTATGTACCTCGCTTTGTGCACGGGGGCATTGTCATGCTGAAACAGGAAAGGGCCTTCCCCAAACTGTTGCCACAAAATGGAAGCACAAACTCGGCTAGAATGTCATTTTTGCTATAGCGTTAACTGGAACTAAGGGGCCTAGCCTAAATGATGAAAAGCAGCCCCAGACCATTATTCCTCCTCCACCAAACTTTACAGTTGGCACTATGCATTGGGGCAGGTTGCGTTTTCCTGGCATCCGCCAAACCCAGATTCATCCGTCGGGTTGCCAGATGGTGAAGAGTGATTAATTACTCCAGAGAAAGCTTTTCCACTGAGTCCAATATCGGCAAGCTTTACACCACTCCAACCAACGCTTGGCATTGCGCATAGTGATCTTAGGCTTGTGTGCGGCTGCTCGGCCATGGAAACCCATTTCATGAAGCTCCCAATAAACAGTTCCTGTGCTGATGTTGCATCCAGAGGCAATTTGGAACTCGGTAGTGAGTGTTGCAACCGAGGACAGACGATTTTTACATGCTACACGCTTCAGCACTCGCAAGTCCCATTGCATTTCAGTTCATTTTGAGTTTGTTTCAGATGATTCTGTGCCAAATAGAAATGAATGGTAAATAATGTCTAATTGTGTAACTTTTTAAAATTGATTTACCTAGGCAACTCAGTTGAGAACAAATTCTTATATAAAATGGTGGCCTACCACAGCAAACCCAGGTCAATTGTGTGCTGCCCTATGGGCCTCCCAATCACAGCCAGATGTGATACAGCATGGATATGAACGAGGGACTGTGGTGATACCTCTTGCATTGAGATGCCGTGCCTTAGACCTCTGCGCCACTCAGAAGCCCTTTTATTGTAAATAAGAATATAATGTTTTTAAACACTTCTACATTAATGTTGATGCTACCATGATTATGGATACTCCTGAATGAATCGTGAATAATGATGAGTGAGAAAGTTACAAAGTTACAGTGGGTCAGAGATCATACCCACAATACATGCTAACCTCCCTGTTATTGGTAATGGTAAGAAGTTAGCAATCTCTTTCGCTGAGCGATTGTATTAGTATAAAATAACATACAATGAGTGTACAAAACATTTAAGAACACCTTCCTAATATTGAATTGCATCCTCTTTTGCCCTCAGAACAGCCTCAATTTGTCAGGGCATAGACTCTACAAGGTGTTAAAGTTCCACAGGAATGCTGGCCCATGTTGACTCCAATGCTTCCCACAGTTGTGACAAGTTGGCTGGATATCTTTTGGATGGTGGACCATTCTTGATATATACAGAAAACCTGCAGCGTTGACTCACTTAAACCGGTGCGGATTTAGATAAGGGATCATAGCTTTCACCTGGTTTCACCTGGTCAATCTAAACTCAGTTAAAAAAGAAACGTCCTCTCACTGTCAACAGCGTTTATTTTCAGCAAACTTAACATGTGTAAATATTTGTATGAACATAAGATTCAACAAGGGAGACATAAACTGCACAAGTTCCACAGACATGTGACTAACAGAAATGGAATAATGTGTCTGTGAACAAAGGGGGGTCAAAATCAAAAGTAACAGGCCACCAGCTGCATTAAGTACTGCAGTGCATCTCATCCTCATGGACTGCACCGGGTTTGCCAGTTCTTGCTGTGAGATGTTACCCCACTCTTCCACCAAGGCACCTGCAAGTTCCCGGACAATTCCTGGGGGAAAGGCCCTAGCCCTCACCCTCCGATCTAACAGGTCCCAGATGTGCTCAATGGGATTGAGATCCGGGCTCATAGCTGGCCATGGCAGAACACTGACATTCCTGTCTTGCAGGAAATCACATGCAGAACGGGCAGTATGGCTGGTGGCATTGTCATGCTGGAGGGTCATGTCAGGATGAGACTGCAAGAAGGGTACCACATGAGGGAGGAGGATGTCTTCCCTGTAATGCACAGCGTTGGGATTGCCTGCAATGACAACAAGCTCAGTCCGATGATGCTGTGACACACCGCCCCAGACCATGACGATAAACGCAAATCCGACCATCACACCTGGTGAGACAAAAATTGCGACTTGTCACTGAAGAGCACTTTTTGCCAGTCCTGTTGAGTCCAGCGACTGTGGGTTTGTGCCCATAGGCAACATTGTTGCCTGTGATGTCTGGTGAGGACCTGCCTTACAACAGGCCTACAAGCCCTCAGTCCAGCCTCTTTCGGCCTATTGCTGGCAGTCTAAGCACCGATGAAGGGATTGTGCGTTCCTGGTGTAACTCTGGCAATTGTTGTTGCCATTCTGTACCTGTCCCACAGGTGTGATGTTCGGACGTACCGATCCTTTGTAGGTGTTGTTACATGTGGTCTGCCACTGCGAGGATGATCAGCTGTACGTCCTGTCTCCTTGTAGCGCTGTCTTAGGAGTCTCAAAGTACGGACATTGCCATTTATTTCCCTGGCCACATCTTCATGCCTCATTGCAGCATTACTAAGGCACGTTCACACAGATGAGCAGGGACCCTTGGCATCTTTATTTAGGTGTTTTTCCAGAGTCAGTAGAAAGGTCTTTTTAGTGTCCTAAGTTTTCATAACTGTGACCTCAATTGCCTACCATGTGTAAGCTGTTAGTGTTTTAACGACCGTTCCACAGGTGCATGTTCATTAATTGTTTATGAGTCATTGAACGAGCATGGGGAACAGTGTTCAAACCCTTTACAATAAAGACCTGTGAAGTCATTTCGATTTTTAGGATTTATCTTTGAAAGACAGGGACCTGAACAAGGGACATTTCTTTTTTTGCTGAGTTTGTCATGGAAAGAGCAGATGTTTGTACATGTTTGTACACTGTAATGTTTGTACACTCAGTGTAATTTCCCCCCAAAAATGTGTCTACAATATAACTCAGTATTTTAATGATTTATTTTATACAGTCATTATTGCTCATCTTTCTCAAGGGTGTCAATAATTTCAGGCCCCACTGTATATCTGTAGGAGACTACGGGCTCTATTCCATCCGCATCGCAGAAGTTCAGCTTTACAGCTTGATTTAAATGTAAAGGCAATGTTCCCACTTTAGTGGAGACTTTATTCAGGATAAACACTGCATATGTAATCTCAATCAGAAGTTACCTTTACATTTCTATCACGTAAACTGTAACGCTTCAGCTTTACAGACTGATGTCATTATCAAATCAAAGTTTATTGGTCGTGTACACAGATGTTGTTATCGCAGGTGCAGCAAAATGCTTATGTTTCTAGCTCCAACAGTGCAGTAATACCTAGCAATAATAAACAAAACACACGTATTAAAAATAAAATAAAAACAATTCAAGAATATCAGAACAAGCAACATCTATACACATAGTGGTGTGTATAGACGGTATGGACAGTATATGAATAGAAAAGGTTTGTACAGCAATAGTTATGGGATGAGCCATGACTAGAATACAGTATATACATATTTACATTTACATTTAAGTCATTTAGCAGACGCTCTTATCCAGTGGGTAAAATAATATTTAACCTTTTATTAAAGTGACCAGTGTTCTATGACTCTATGTACATAGGGCAGAAGTTTCGAAAGCATAGGGTAGAGTACCTAGTGGTAGCTGGCTAGTAACACTGACTAAAGTTCAGAGCAGTGTTGACTGTTTAACAGTCTGATGACCTGGAGATAGAAGCTTTTTATCAGTGTCTCGATCCCAGATTTGATGCACGTGTCAGTCTCCATCCTCTATATGGTAACGTGGTGAACAAAGCCGTGGCTCAGGTGGCTGTGGTTGTAGACATGCAGTATTGACTTGGATCACTCCATTGACCGTGACCCTCTCTCTACAGGTGGAGATAGCAGACGTACAGCAGATACTGGCTTCCAAAGACTCTGAGATCGAGGGCCTTCAGAGCCAGCTGGTCTCCAGAGGCCCAATGACCAATGAGAATCCAGAGAGGGGTAACCTTACCTGTCAAACACACGTCATACATCATCAGTAACAAACACCAGGGGACTGACACTTGAATGCATAGGGTCATTAATACAGTGGGTCCACCTCCAAACTAAATATCATCCACTAATGCTTATTCTACTGTCAGAGCAGGGGGGAACTTTGAACATTGACATTTGATAATACGAACTAATGATACCAATTGAACCCAAGTTATTGTTGTTTCGAGATCGAATTTGACATTAAGCTAGTCAACTGCATGTGTGATGTCAGGTATGGTGCCTCGTTCAAATAATACCTAACAAATGCCTTCGCTCTGCCCCCTCCACTGTTGTTTATTTACTCTATGCTGCCCCCTGCTGTAGTGGAGGTCTTTAGGAGACTGCTGACAGACCAATGTAAGGCTCTAGTCTGACTAAGCTTGTGTAATTGTGGTCCTGGTGCAATTCTGCTCTGCCGTCACTGCCTCTCTGTTCTGCTGTCTAATCCACGCTGGCATACTGTCATGTCTGTCACACCCATTCCATCAGCCCTGGCAGCTACAAAGGGGAGGAGGGGAGGGAAGCTCTGACACATATTCCTCACACTCATGAGAACAGTCACTCCTCTTTCCCATAGGGCTGTTCATTTAGCTCTCGTTTTGTCACCTATGAAGCTAAGGTCACTAGGCCAAACATATGAGCCCTGTTCTCTTTCAGAATTTAAAGGTGCAATCTGCAAGATTTAGGATAAAGCTGGCCAATTGTCATTTCATTTAATGACATACCCATTGAAAAATATAACTAGAAATGCCTCATGAGCTCATGACTACAACTTGATTCAGGGGTGGACGGGGACCAGAAAAAAGCCCTTAAACCAGCTCTTTTTTTTCGATTATTACTCTCGTGATTCACAAAAATATATATATTTTTTCATTTTTCAGACCAAGAATTCCAAAGGTTGAAAATGGGGATGGAGTCGTTGTTAGCGGCAAATGATGAGAAAGTATGTTTTAAAAACTGAATAGTGTGTATATTGTGTTATTTAGCTGATAATGCCCGATAAGCCGGTGTTTGGAGGATATGTTCGTTGAGGGTGAGCAAACCGTGCCAATATATCCTCCAAACACTGGCTTCGAGGGCATTATCACTTTTAAACAGGTTACCAACATATTCAAATAATGATTTACATATTTTCATTAAAACTGTTATTTTGAATAATTTATTCATACTATTTCATCCTTCCACAAGATATAGTTCCAACACAAATCTAGGGTTGCTACCCAAGCCGGCTGGTCGTTCGTTCTATTGGTTCAGTTGCCAGAGACACGACCCAGTCGTTCAGTCTTTTTATTCTATATCTATGGACTCGACCCAGTTGTTCGTTCTAAATGTTCCAGTGCCACACTGCCTGGCAATGTTCTTATCCCTTGCTAGCTAACCAACTACAGCTAACTTACAGTCACGTCAAACATCAAAAAGAATAACAACAGTAGCTGCATTTGCATTTAAGCTGTTTTCTAGTGACATTTATTTGGATACATCCATAACAATGAGTTAATGAGGCGCGATTTTGCGTGGCATAAAAATGTGCTCTCTCGTCAGGACACTGTTGTTCAGAGGAACTAGCCAACAACACAGCTAACACAATCACTGGATTGCGCAGTCAGATGGAACAGAGTAAATAGGAATTTTAACGTCATAAATTTAGCCGGTGGTAACTTGTGGAATAGACACCGGCTGGAATGCGGTTTTAACCAATCAGCATTCAGGATGAGACCCACCATTGAATTAACATATTGTAATTTGTTGACGTTGTACAAAGTGAAGGTATGTTATTGAAGTCCTCTCTATTTGTGTCAGGACCGTCACATAGAGGAGCTCACTGTTCTCCTGAGACAGTACAGGAAGATGAAGGAGGTGATGGCCCTCGCACAAGGTAATACACACTCACTGCATATACACACTCACTGCTTTTATACTGGGCACACTCACTGCTTATACACACACACTCTCAGAGGTACTAAACATTCAAGTATTTTTTAAACAAGCTTTGTAAATAATTCAAAGAATGTTGAAGATGGTATGCATTGAATGATAATGCTTAGGGGTCGTAGCATTGCATTACGTGTGTGCGTGTGTGTGTGTGTGTGTGTGTGTGTGTGTGTGTGTGTGTGTGTGTGTGTGTGTGTGTGTGTGTGTGTGTGTTTGTGTGTTGCATGTGTTTAGTGACCAGTGATAAGCTCCTTGTTGGAAGCAGTGAGGAGGAACTGAGTGGGAGTCTGAAGAGGAGAGCTCTCACACATAAAGCTCATTCAGACATCATCCGTTCAGAGGTAAGAGACCTCTACGTGCTCCTCCTCTGGGAACCACTAAACACAGTACTACTACAACCTGTATTTCTCAAGTACTCAGTGCTTGTGCCTGCCTACTCTTACATATTTTCATAGAATAGACCTAAAGCACTGAGTAGTAGTACACCCCCATGCCTCTGCGTTCACATACCATGGCAGTGTATTAGCAGACTGTTCAGTGTGCATACCCAGTTCCTCGTGGTCTAAAGTTTGTCCTCTGTGTGATCTCTCCCTACTCAGATGTCTTCCAGGTGCTCCTCTCCTCTGTTAAGGTCTTCCTCATCCTTCCAGAAAGAGCTGAACTCTAGGTAAGCAAACAAACAAAAAACACTGACTCAACACACATGGAGGAAGAATTCACCAACAGCTTTGTATTGTTGTTGCTGCTGTTAAAATGACATGTACTTAGGAGAGGGTGACCAAATGTGCATGAAGGGCATATGTAACCCTGGACACCCACACACTTGCAAGCACTTTCTCTCTCACACACACACACACACACACACACACACACACACACACACACACACACACACACACACACACACACACACACACACACACACACACACACACACCTTTTGCTCCAGCCGTGCTCCCTCAAGTTTACTGTGTTCTACTGGACCTGTCCCTCTGCCACAGTAACCAGACCTCCCTGGAGACGTCCACGGTGATGGTCTCCCCGAGCGATGCTGGCTGCTTCCACAACGGACAATGGCAAGTAGAACTGAGGCTGCATGGGTGTGACACCCAGGCTGCTCTTTGTTTTGGTTGTCTTTTAATTAGGGGCCCGCTAAAGTGGCTGTGAGTGACCCTGTCACTGTGATGTCCCCGCCTGGCACAAACAGCCCTCTCAGACCCCTTCTCCTGTAGAGCCCAGCCTGTCACATCACATTACCCACAATCCCTTCTGGGAGGTAGTGCCACAGACCACGAAAAGCACCAACTAAGAGTTTCCAACTCTTAATTCTACTGTACTGAACCCGTAACTCAAATTAAAATACTTTACTCTTGTAGTGCAAGTTGGGTTTCAATGTTGTTGTTTTTCTCAATAGGTCCCAACCACAGATGCTTTCAAGCAGCCTGGAGGAGTTACAAAGCAGATCGTTACCAAAGGTTTCATGATTTTGCTGTGTTTTGATTGAACTTTAAGACTAATATATCCATGTTAGACATGCAGCATGTGCTTCATTTGTATTTGACCAAACACATTAGAAAACGTTATGCGTGCTCTAACAACAATACATAACCAATACGCTTCTGATGGCTGTTAACCTAACAAAAAGTGATAAACACATAGTGCATTCTCACACTTTTGTTGTTTAGTTGATACTGTCAATACATCAGTCTACTAACAGTGTGTGTCTTCTCTTCATGCACGGTCCCCCTCCTGTAGCATGTAGTGGGTCAACCAGTTGAAGCGGTTTCAGAGGTATTTTCCACTGAATGATCTCACCAGAGCTGCTAACCCTTAACCTCTCACAAGCTGACTTTATCCTGGCTGACCTGAACAGAGCCAAGGGTTGACCTGAAACTGTCAAATGTAGTAGCGATCATACTCTCAATGCCTCTAAGGCTTATGAAACTAGCCTTTTGTCTGTTGTTTCTTGAACACTTGTGACTCCAATGGCAATCCAATTGAATTTACAGTGATATTGTCATGAAAGGGAAAAATATCAATCTGATTCTTGTGTTCTGTAATGTACAGTAGTAGCAGTTCAACTGAAATCAAATGTCAACAGATGCCATTTAATTTCATTTTGAATAGACTCGTGACTTGCCTGTATCCATGGTTCCCCCACTTACAGAATCGGCACATGGAAATGAACAAATATCAGACCCTACCAGGGAAGCTATCTCGACCTGACATGAATGGGGATCAAGAGCAGTATGCCACACCAGTCCAGCTGTCCCCTGACGATAGCGAGGACAGTGAGTTGAACCTAAGTAAGTTACATCTTAAAACACTGCTACTTGTGTTTTTATCAAACAGCCTACTAGAATGTTTCAAACAACAAATAACAAAATCTTCATAGGGTGTATACTATAAATAAATAATTATAAACGAGTTGGTTCAAGCCCTCAATGCTGATTGGCTGACAATAAAAAACATGTATTTTGACTGCTCTAGTTACTTAGGTAACCAGTTTATATAGCAATAAGGCAACTTGGGGGTTTGTGATATATGGCCATTATACCACGGCTAAGGGCTGTGTCCAGGCACTCCGCGTAGCGTTGTGCATAAGAACAGCCCTTAGCCTTAGTATATTGGCCATATAGCACACCCCCTCAGGCCTTATTGCTTAAATACACTTCTATGGTTTGTTACAACAATGACACTGTTTCACTATTCTCTCATACTGTGGTTGGTTTGTACTGGGGCAGCTATTCTCTGCATTCTCTCTCACTCTGAACTAATCTTTCACTTGGTTTGCTGCTGTTCTGTTTCTCCTGTCCTCTTTTTTTGCTTTGCTTTCTGTTTGTGTTATGGCTGAAGACCGCTGCAGGAGTGCCAGCGCTCCAGCTTTAGGTACCATGCTACTACTCTGGCAGAAGCCCCATGCATGTCAAAGCACCAAGCCCCTGTTTTCACTATGGATTAAAGTTATGACTAAACTCCAGCCTGTGCTGGAGGGTGTAAGACCCTCAGTGAGTCAGAGAGAGGCGTCTCGGATTATGCCTGACCCCTCCCAAAGCTGACTACCCTCA
Organism: Oncorhynchus keta; assembly: GCF_023373465.1. Lineage (NCBI taxonomy): Eukaryota > Metazoa > Chordata > Actinopteri > Salmoniformes > Salmonidae > Oncorhynchus > Oncorhynchus keta. Next base: position 43,410,330 of record NC_068437.1, on the reverse strand, counting down.
AAAGCAGGGCTACTTAGGCGATGTCATGTGCGGCGAGGGTTGCTTGCACAGACCTTGTCTGAACTGGAATAACCATCCACTGTAAACAACTATAGATGCAACATGATAACCCATTTGCCTCAGGCTGTAATTTAATTTCCCTGTGTGAAATAGTTTTATTGAATATGCAAAAGAGGAATTTGTCTTCACAGATTTGAATTGGCATCCGCTAAGAAAGCGTTTAAATTGCATTAAGCACTCTGTATAAAAACTTTGTGACATCTGCGGATGTAAAAATGGCTTTATAAATACTGAAAATGTTGGAGCGCACAAACAATGTTAATGCTTTCCTGTTTCACTTCACACTGGGCTAACCTTTGGCATGAAATGTGAAATGTGTGGGTCCTGCATAGACCTTAAATGTAGGCCCTAAAGAATGAAATAAATACAGTGTCCCTTAACCTTTGCATGACTTACTTTCATGAAGAGAACAATAGGGAAATGATTGAAACATTTTGAAATAGTAGTACAGTACTTATTTAACATAATCTCCTGCTCTCATAGGAAAGTCGGAGAGACTGGATGAGTCCACGCAGTCGGACCTGTCCCCCCTGTCATCTGGAGTGGACTCAGGAAAGCAGTCTCCTGTCTCCCCAGAGAACAAGAAGAACCACCTGGGCATCAAGAAACTCTGGGGGAAGTGAGTACCTGTACAGAAGAGACACACACGTACACAGGAAGGGCACACTGCTGAATATCTATTTAGAGATATTAATTCAGATACTAATGGTACTACTCCAAATCCGTAAACACGGGCACCCTCATAGATGTCATCCTAACTAACTCACCCTCCAAATACACCTCTGCTGTTTTCAATCAAGATCTCAGCGATCATTGCCTGCATTCGCAATGGGTCAGCGGTCAAACAGCCTCCACTCATCACTGTCAAACGCTCCTTAAAACACTTCTGCGAACAGGCCTTTCTAATTGACCTGGTCGGGGTATCCTGTAATGACATTGACCTCATCCCGTCAGTAGAGGTTATTCTTTAAAAGTGCCTTCCTCGCCATTTTAAATAAGCATGCTCCATTCAAAAAAATGTAGAACTAGGAATAGATATAGTCCTTGGTTCACTCCAGACCTGTCTGCCCTTGATCAGCACAAAAACATCCTGTGGCGTTCAGCATTAGCATCGTATAGCCCCCTGATATGCAACTTTTCAGGGAAGTTAGGAACAAATATACACAGGCAGTTAGGAAAGCTAAGGCTAGCTTTTTCAAATAAAAATTGGCATCCTGTAGTACTAACTCTAAAAAGTTCTGGGACACTGTAAAGTCCATGGAGAATAAGAGCACCTCCTCCCAGCTGCCCACTGCTCTGAGGCTAGGAAACACTGTCACCACCGATAAATCCATTATAATTGAGAATTTCAATAAGCATTTCTCTACGGCTGGCCATGCTTTCCAAAATCTGGACCCCTACAAATCAGCTGGGCTAGACAATCTGGACCCTCTCTTACTAAAATTATCTGCCGAAATTGGTGCAACTCCTATTACTAGCCTGTTCAACCTCTCTTTCGTATCGTCTGAGATTTCCAAAGAATAGAAAGCTGCCGCGGTCATCCGCCTCTTCAAAGGGGTAGACACTCTAGACCCAAACTGCTACAGACCTATATCTATCCTACCCCCTATCCTATCCTACGACATCATAACCGCCATCGATAAGAGACATTACTACTGTGCAGCCGTATTCATCGACCTGGTCAAGGCTTTCGACCCTGTCAATCACCACATTCTTATTGGCAGACTCGACAGCCTTGGTTTCTCAAGTGATTGCCTCGCCTGGTTTACCAACTACTTCTCTGATAGAGTCCAGTATGTCAAATCAGAGGGCCTGTTGTCCGGACCTCTGGCTGTCTCTATGGGGGTCCCACAGGGTTCAATCCTCGGGCCGACTCTCTTCTCTGTATACATCAATGATTTTGCTCTTGCTGCTGGTGATTCTCTGGTACACCTCTACGCAGACGACACCATTCTGTATACTTCTGGCCCCTCTTTGGACACTGTGTTAACTAACCTCCAGTAGAGCTTCAATGCCATAAAACTCGCCTTCCGTGGCCTCCAACTGCTCTTAATCGCAGGGAAACTAAATGCATGCTTTTCAACCGCACCTGCTCGCCTGTCCAGCATCACTACTCTTGACTTAGAATACGTGGACAACTACAAATACCTAGGTGTCTGGTTAGACTGCAAACTCTCCTTCCAGACTCTCATTAAACATCTCCAATCCAAAATTAAAACTAGAAATGGCTTCCTATTTCGCAGCAAAGCATCCTTCACTCATGCTGCCTAACATACCCTCGTAAAACTGACCATCCTACCGATCCTCTACTTTGGTGATGTCATCTATAAAATAGCCTCCAACACTCTACTCATCAAACTGGATGCAGTCTATCACAGTGCCATCCGTTTTGTCACCAAATCCCCATACACTACCCACCATTGCGACCTGTACGCTCTCATTGGTTGGCCCTCACTTCATACTCGTCGCCAAACCCACTGGCTACAGGTTACCTACAAGTCTCTGCTTGGTAAATCCCCACCTTGTCTCAGCTCACTGGTCACCATAGCAGCACCCACTCGTAGCACACGCTCCAGCAGGTATATCTCAATGGTCACCCCCAAAGCCAATTCTTCCTTTGGTCGTCTTTCCTTCCAGTTCTCTGCTGCCAATGACTGGAACAAACTGCAAAAATCTCTGAAGCTGGAGACTCATATCTCCCTCACTTGCTTTAAGCACCAGCTGTCAGAGCAGCTCACAGATCACTGTACCTGTACATAGCCCATCTATCTACCTACCTCATCCCCATACAGTATTTATTTATTTATCTTGCTCCTTTGCACCTCAGTATCTCTACTTGCACATTCATCTTCTGCACATCTACCATTCCAGTGTTTAATTGCTATATTGTAATTAATTCGCCACCATGGCCTATTTATTGCCTTAACTCCCTTATCTTACCTAATTTTCACTCACTGTATATAGACTTTTTGTTTTATTTTGTTCTACTATATTATTGACTGTATGTTTTGTTTATTCCATGTGTAACTCTGTGTTGTTGTATGTGTCGAATTGCTATGCATTATCTTGGTCAGGTAGCAGTTGCAAATGAGAACTTGTTCTCAACTAGGCTACCTGGTTAAATAAATGTGAAATGAATAAATAAAATGAAGTCATCCTGGGTAGAGGAGGTGGCCTTGCAAAGGTACTGTGTAATTCTTAGTGAATGACTAATGATGTATTCGATCTCCTCTACCCTAGGATTCGGAGGACCCAGTCTGGCACCCTGCAGAGAGAGGACCTTGAGCCTGGAGAGTTTAAGAGGGGGGGACTGAGAGCCACCGCCAGCCCTCGTCTGGCCCGGACTGGAGAGACATTGACCTCTGTGTGGTATGGGACAGACAGTATCACAAAATACATTTATACAGTGTATCCTTTGAAACGAGCATGTGACAGAGAATATACAAAAAGCCAAAGCATTTACATTTAGTCATTTGGCAGACTCTCTTTTCCAGAGTGACTTACAGTTTGTAAAAATATTCCAGTCTTGATGATCCAATTGTCTCTCCTCTCCTGCAGGGATTTGAAGACACCCTTCTCCAAGTGGACTCCGGAGCAGGTCTGTTGCTGGCTAGCGGAGAGTGGGCTGGACCAGTATGTGATTCTGGCCCAACATTGGGCCAACAGTGGGCAGACCCTCCTCTCCGCCTCACCACAGGACTTAGAGAAGGCATAGTCAAAATAATTACCTAGCTTACATATTTTGGTTTACAGAACATTGTTGGAAAGTTATTTGTCAAGTAAGCAAAGGAGATCCTTCAGGGAACATCATTGTTTGGACGCAAAGGAGATCATTCGGGGAACATTGTTGTTTGGACGCAAAGGAGATCCTTCAGGGAACGTAGTTGTTTGGACGCAAATGAGATCCTTCAGGGAACGTAGTTGTTTGGACGCAAATGAGATCCTTCAGGGAACGTAGTTGTTTGGATGCAAATGAGATCCTTCAGGGAATGTAGTTGTTTGGACGCAAATGAGAGCCTTCAGGGAACATCACTGTTTGGACGCGAAGGGGATCCTTCAGGGAACGTAGTTGTTTGGATGCAAATGAGAGCCTTCAGGGAACATCACTGTTTGGACGCGAAGGGGATCCTTCAGGGAACGTAGTTGTTTGGACGCAAATGAGAGCCTTCAGGGAACATCACTGTTTGGACGCAAATGAGATCCTTCAGGGAACGTAGTTGTTTGGATGCAAATGAGATCCTTCAGGGAACGTAGTTGTTTGGACGCAAATGAGAGCCTTCAGGGAACATCACTGTTTGGACGCGAAGGGGATCCTTCAGGGAACGTCGTTGTTTGGATGCAAATGAGATCCTCCAGGGAACATCACTGTTTAGACGCGAAGGGGATCCTTCAGGGAATGTCGTTGTTTGGATGCAAATGAGAGCCTTCAGGGAACATCATTGTTTGGACGCAAATGAGAGCCTTCAGGGAACATCATTGTTTGGATGCAAAGGAGAGCCTTCAGGGAACATCATTGTTTGGACGCAAATGAGAGCCTTCAGGGAACGTCATTGTTTGGACGCGAAGGGGATCCTTCAGGGAACGTCATTGTTTGGATGCAAATGAGATCCTTCAGGGAACATCACTGTTTGGACGCGAAGGGGATCCTTCAGGGAACGTCACTGTTTGGACGCGAAGGGGATCCTTCAGGGAACGTCATTGTTTGGATGCAAATGAGATCCTTCAGGGAACGTAGTTGTTTGGACGCAAATGAGAGCCTTCAGGGAACATCATTGTTTGGATGCAAAGGAGAGCCTTCAGGGAACATCATTGTTTGGACGCAAATGAGAGCCTTCAGGGAACATTGTTGTTTGGAAGCAAAGGAGATCCTTCAGGGAACGTAGTTGTTTGGACGCAAATGAGATCCTTCAGGGAACGTAGTTGTTTGGACGCAAATGAGATCCTTCAGGGAACGTAGTTGTTTGGATGCAAATGAGATCCTTCAGGGAACGTAGTTGTTTGGATGCAAATGAGATCGTTCAGGGAACGTAGTTGTTTGGACGCAAATGAGAGCCTTCAGGGAACATCACTGTTTGGACACGAAGGGGATCCTTCAGGGAACGTCGTTGTTTGGATGCAAATGAGATCCTTCTGGGAACGTCATTGTTTGGACGCAAATGAGAGCCTTCAGGGAACATCACTGTTTGGACGCGAAGGGGATCCTTCAGGGAACGTCGTTGTTTGGATGCAAATGAGATCCTCCAGGGAACATCACTGTTTAGACGCGAAGGGGATCCTTCAGGGAACGTCGTTGTTTGAATGCAAATGAGAGCCTTCAGGGAACATCATTGTTTGGACGCAAATGAGAGCCTTCAGGGAACATCATTGTTTGGACGCAAATGAGATCCTTCAGGGAACGTCATTGTTTGGACGCAAATGAGATCCTTCAGGGAACGTCATTGTTTGGACGCAAATGAGATCCTTCAGGGAACGTCATTGTTCGGACGCAAATGAGATCCTTCAGGGAACATCATTGTTTGGACGCAAATGAGATCCTTCAGGGAACGTCGTTTTTTAGATGCATCATTCTTATCACCATCTAGTTCTATCTGTCTAGTTTTCAAGAAGCCATTTCGTTCCTCCTTTCACGTCCTCATGTTGCTGGACTTTTGTCTTGGTTAGTTTTAGCAAGTTTGGAGCTATATTTCACATGTAGCTTCACTCATTGTTTGTATTTTACAGGTTCCCGCACCAAATGTCATACCAATGTACGCAGGACAAACTCTTTTGTTTGGAACTTAATCACAATTGTAAAATAGTGTGCAAAGTGATTCCAAATCTAGTCATTTCCAAACCAGTCATTTCCAGCACTCATCTTGTAGAAAGGGATTGTGTTCATAACTTGGATTAATCTTAATCTTAATCTTGGTATCAGGAAATGGGGATTAAGAATCCACTGCACAGGAAGAAGTTGCAGTTGGCCCTCAAGTCCTTCAGCACCAAAACGACTGAGAAATCCTCTGAACTGGACCACATCTGGGTCACACGTATGTATCAGGACACGGTAGAGGTCATCAACATATTGACTCAACATTCAGCAAACTTGGTGCTGTATTCTGTATAATCAATCCGGCAAAATTGGTTGTCATGTTGTTTGTCCTCAAAGGTTGGCTTGATGACATTGGTTTACCTCAATACAAGGGTCAGTTTCACGAGGGAAGAGTAGACGGCAGAATGATTCAGTACTTGACAGTGGTAAATACATTAATTGGTTTTCATTGTAGTTTTATTAGTTTTTGTCTCAAGGGACCTCCTTTTTAAATACAGCTTAAATAAATAAATACAAATTAAGCAAACGTGAAATATGTCCATTTGATGTTTCCCTCAGAATGACCTCTTGTTCCTGAAAGTGACCAGTCAGCTCCATCATCTCAGTGTGAAGTGTGCTATCCACGTCCTCCACGTCAACAAGTTCAACCCCAACTGCCTGAAGAGAAGACCTGGAGATGAGGTGAGACGTGTTTGTGCACGTTTATAGGAGGTTTTCTGTTTACACAATATATACAGTTGAAGTCGGAAGTTTACATACACCTTAGCCAAATACATTTCAACTCAGTTTTTCAAAATTCCTGACATTTAATCCTAGTAAAAATTCCCTGTCTTAGGTCAGTTACCACTTTATTTTAAGAATGTGAAATGTTAGAATAATAGTAGAGAGAAGGATTTATTTCAGCTTTTATTTATTTCATCACATTCAGAAGATTACATACACTCAATTAGTATTTGGTAGCATTGCCTTTAAATTGTTTAACTTGGGTGAAACATTTCTTGGCCCATTCCTCCTGACAGAGCTGGTGTACCTGAGTCAGGTTTGTCAGCCACCTTGCTCGCACACACTTTTTCAGTTCTGCCCACAAATTTTCTAAAGAATGAGGTCAGGTCTTTGTGATGGTCACTCCAATACCTTGACTTTGTTGTCCTTAAGCCATTTTTCTACAATTTTGGAAGTATGCTTGGGGTTATTGTTCATTTGGAAGACCCATTTGCGACCAAGCTTTAACTTCCGAACTGATGTCTTGAGATGTTGAGTCAATATATCCCTATAATTTTCCTCCCCTATGATGCCATATATTTTGTGAAGTGCGCCAGTCCCTCCTGCAGCAAAGCACACCCCCACAACATGATGCTGCCACCCCCGTGCATCATGGTTGGGATGGAGTTCTTCGGCTTGCAAGCCGCCCCCTTTTTCTTTCAAACATAATGATGGTCATTATTGCCAAATAGTTTTATTTTTGTTTCATTAGACCAGAGGACATTTCTCAAAAAAGTATGAACTTTGTCCCCATTTACAGTTGTAAACCTTACTTGCTGAGTGGCCTTTCAGGTTATGTCGATATAGGACTCGTTTGACTGAGGATATAGATACTTTTGTACCTGTTTCCTCCAGCATCTTCACAAGGTCCTTTGCTGTTGTTCTGGGATTGATTTGCACTTCTCGCACCAAAGTACATTCATCTCTAGGACGCCGAACGTGTCTTCTTCCTGAGCAGTATGACAGCTGCGCGGTCCCAAGGTGTTTATACTTACATTTACATTACATTTAAGTCATTTAGCAGACGCTCTTATCCAGAGCGACTTACAAATTGGTGCATTCACCTTATGACATCCAGTGGAACAGCCACTTTACAATAGTGCATCTAAATCTTTTAAGGGGGGTGAGAAGGATTACTTTATCCTATCCTAGGTATTCCTTAAAGAGGTGGGGTTTCAGGTGTCTCCGGAAGGTGGTGATTGACTCCGCTGTCCTGGCGTCGTGAGGGAGTTTGTTCCACCATTGGGGAGCCAGAGCAGCGAACAGTTTTGACTGGGCTGAGCGGGAACTGTACTTCCTCAGTGGTAGGGAGGCGAGCAGGCCAGAGGTGGATGAACGCAGTGCCCTTGTTTGGGTGTAGGGCCTGATCAGAGCCTGGAGGTACTGAGGTGCCGTTCCCCTCACAGCTCCGTAGGCAAGCACCATGGTCTTGTAGCGGATGCGAGCTTCAACTGGAAGCCAGTGGAGAGAGCGGAGGAGCGGGGTGACGTGAGAGAACTTGGGAAGGTTGAACACCAGACGGGCTGCGGCGTTCTGGATGAGTTGTAGGGGTTTAATGGCACAGGCAGGGAGCCCAGCCAACAGCGAGTTGCAGTAATCCAGACGGGAGATGACAAGTGCCTGGATTAGGACCTGCGCTGCTTCCTGTGTGAGGCAGGGTCGTACTCTGCGGATGTTGTAGAGCATGAACCTACAGGAACGGGCCACCGCCTTGATGTTAGTTGAGAACGACAGGGTGTTGTCCAGGATCACGCCAAGGTTCTTAGCGCTCTGGGAGGAGGACACAATGGAGTTGTCAACCGTGATGGCGAGATCATGGAACGGGCAGTCCTTCCCCGGGAGGAAGAGCAGCTCCGTCTTGCCGAGGTTCAGCTTGAGGTGGTGATCCGTCATCCACACTGATATGTCTGCCAGACATGCAGAGATGCGATTCGCCACCTGGTCATCAGAAGGGGGAAAGGAGAAGATTAATTGTGTGTCGTCTGCATAGCAATGATAGGAGAGACCATGTGAGGTTATGACAGAGCCAAGTGACTTGGTGTATAGCGAGAATAGGAGAGGGCCTAGAACAGAGCCCTGGGGGACACCAGTGGTGAGAGCGCGTGGTGAGGAGACAGATTCTCGCCACGCCACCTGGTAGGAGCGACCTGTCAGGTAGGACGCAATCCAAGCGTGGGCCGCGCCGGAGATGCCCAACTCGGAGAGGGTGGAGAGGAGGATCTGATGGTTCACAGTATCGAAGGCAGCCGATAGGTCTAGAAGGATGAGAGCAGAGGAGAGAGAGTTAGCTTTAGCAGTGCGGAGCGCCTCCGTGATACAGAGAAGAGCAGTCTCAGTTTAATGACTAGTCTTGAAACCTGACTGATTTGGATCAAGAAGGTCATTCTGAGAGAGATAGCGGGAGAGCTGGCCAAGGACGGCACGTTCAAGAGTTTTGGAGAGAAAAGAAAGAAGGGATACTGGTCTGTAGTTGTTGACATCGGAGGGATCGAGTGTAGGTTTTTTCAGAAGGGGTGCAACTCTCGCTCTCTTGAAGACGGAAGGGACGTAGCCAGCGGTCAGGGATGAGTTGATGAGCGAGGTGAGGTAAGGGAGAAGGTCTCCGGAAATGGTCTGGAGAAGAGAGGAGGGGATAGGGTCGAGCGGGCAGGTTGTTGGGCGGCCGGCCGTCACAAGACGCGAGATTTCATCTGGAGAGAGAGGGGAGAAAGAGGTCAGAGCACAGGGTAGGGCAGTGTGAGCAGAACCAGCGGTGTCGTTTGACTTAGCAAACGAGGATCGGATGTCGTCGACCTTCTTTTCAAAATGGTTGACGAAGTCATCTGCAGAGAGGGAGGAGGGGGGATTCAGGAGGGAGGAGAAGGTGGCAAAGAGCTTCCTAGGGTTAGAGGCAGATGCTTGGAATTTAGAGTGGTAGAAAGTGGCTTTAGCAGCAGAGACAGAGGAGGAAAATGTAGAGAGGAGGGAGTGAAAGGATGCCAGGTCCGCAGGGAGGCGAGTTTTCCTCCATTTCCGCTCGGCTGCCCGGAGCCCTGTTCTGTGAGCTCGCAATGAGTCGTCGAGCCACGGAGCGGGAGGGGAGGACCGAGCCGGCCTGCAAGATAGGGGACATAGAGAGTCAAAGGATGCAGAAAGGGAGGAGAGGAGGGTTATAGGTTGGAGAAGGTTGGAGAAGGTTTGAGCAGAGGGAAAAGATGATAGGATGGAAGAGGAGAGAGTAGCGGGGGAGAGAGAGCGAAGGTTGGGACGGCGCGATACCATCCGAGTAGGGGCAGTGTGGGAAGTGTTGGATGAGAGCGAGAGGGAAAAGGATACAAGGTAGTGGTCGGAGACTTGGAGGGGAGTTGCAATGAGGTTAGTGGAAGAACAGCATCTAGTAAAGATGAGGTCGAGCGTATTGCCTGCCTTGTGAGTAGGGGGGGAAGGTGAGAGGGTGAGGTCAAAAGAGGAGAGGAGTGGAAAGAAGGAGGCAGAGAGGAATGAGTCAAAGGTAGACGTGGGGAGGTTATAGTCGCCCAGAACTGTGAGAGGTGAGCCGTCCTCAGGAAAGGAGCTTATCAAGGCATCAAGCTCATTGATGAACTCTCCGAGGGGACCTGGAGGGCGATAAATGATAAGGATGTTAAGCTTGAAAGGGCTGGTAACTGTGACAGCATGAAATTCAAAGGAGGCGATAGACAGATGGGTAAGGGGAGAAAGAGAGAATGACCACTTGGGAGAGATGAGGATCCCGGTGCCACCACCCCGCTGACCAGAAGCTCTCGGGGTGTGCGAGAACACGTGGGCGGACGAAGAGAGAGCAGTAGGAGTAGCAGTGTTATCTGTGGTGATCCATGTTTCCGTCAGTGCCAAGAAGTCGAGGGACTGGAGGGAGGCATAGGCTGAGATGAACTCTGCCTTGTTGGCCGCAGATCGGCAGTTCCAGAGGCTACCGGAGACCTGGAACTCCACGTGGGTCGTGCGCGCTGGGACCACCAGATTAGGGTGGCCGCGGCCACGCGGTGTGGAGCGTTTGTATGGTCTGTGCAGAGAGGAGAGAACAGGGATAGACAGACACATAGTTGACAGGCTACAGAAGAGGCTACGTTAATGCAAGGAGATTGGAATGACAAGTGGACTACACGTCTCGAATGTTCAGAAAGTTAAGCTTACGTAGCAAGAATCTTATTGACTAAAATGATTAAAATGATACAGTACTGCTGAAGTAGGCTAGCTGGCAGTGGCTGCGTTGTTGACTTTGTAGGCTAGCTGGCAGTGGCTGTGTTGTTGACACTACACTAATCAAGTCGTTCCGTTGAGTGTAATAGTTTCTACAGTGCTGCTATTCGGGGCTAGCTGGCTAGCTAGCAGTGTTGATTACGTTACGTTGCGTAAAAGAACGACAATAGCCGGCTAGCTAACCTAGAAAATCGCTCTAGACTACACAATTATCTTTGATACACAGACGGCTATGTAGCTAGCTATGTAGCTAGCTACGATCAAACAAATCAAACCGTTGTGCTGTAATGAAATGAAATGAAAATGTGATACTACCTGTGGAGCGAAGCGGAATGCGACCGGGTTGTTGAGTGCGGAAGTTCTATTCAGTAGACGTTGGCTAGCTGTTGGCTAGCTAGCAGTGTCTCCTACGTTAAGGACGACAAATAGCTGGCTAGCTAACCTCGGTAAATTAAGATAATCACTCTAAGACTACACGCTCTAAACTACACAATTATCTTGGATACGAAGACAGCAAAGACAACTATGTAGCTAGCTAACACTACACTAATCAAGTCGTTCAGTTGAGTGTAATAGTTTCTACAGTGCTGCTATTCGGTAGACGGTGGACGTTTGCTAGCTGGCTAGCTGCTGGGCAGATAGCAGTGTAGACTACGTTAGGACGACGAAATACGAAGTTGCAATAGAAGTGCTGACTGTTTCACTTTGTTGTCCTCTTTCTTTTCCTTTTTCTTCTGTCCTTCTTTTGTCCTTATTTTGTCTTCCTTTCTTCTGTTAACTAGATATTTTTTGTTGTTATTCTTTGTAAGCTAGCTAGCTTCTTCCAGGAGAGTCCCTAGCAACTGCTTAGCAACAAGTAAACAATTCTGCTAGCAATTCAGCTAGCTAAGATAACTGTACAATTTTATGAAAAATAGTAAATTTTTCAAAAGCCTGTCTTTTTTGGTTTGTTCCTTGTTTTGTCTTCTATTGAGTCTTGCAGTTTTCTCTTGATTTTTTCGATGTACTTCACTCTAAAAAAACATTTAAATCTCAATATATACAGGAGCTCATTTTTCAGCAGCTGCTCAATTTAGAACTCCGGAACACGACTTGCATACTTGCATACTATTGTTTGTAGAGATGAACGTGGTACCTTCAGGCATTTGGAAATTGCTCCCAAGGATGAACTAGACTTGTGGAGGCCTACAATTTTTCAGTTCTTGGCTGATTTCTTTGAATTTTGCCATGATGTCAAGCAAAGAGGCACTGCATTTGAAGGTAGGCCTTGAAATACATCCACAGGTACCTCCAGTTGACTCAAATTATGTCAGTTAGAAGCTTCTAAAGCCATGACATAATTTATTGGAATTTTCCAAGCTGTTTAAAGGCACAGTCAACTTAGTGTATGTAAACTTCTGACACACTGAGTTATAAGTGAAATAATCTGTCTGTAAACAATTGTTGGAAAAATGACTTGTGTGCACAAAGTAGATGTCCTAACCGACTTGCCAAAACTATAGTAACAAGACATTTGTGGAGTGGTTGAAAAACGAGTTTTAATGACTCCAACATAAGTGTATGTAAACTTCCAACTTCAACTGTAGCTGTGACAATATAGGTCAAATGAAGATCCTACATCTTTAGTTGTGTTTTCTCATACATGTTTCATATTTCCTACTAGAACAAGACTTCTCCCTCTGAGGTGGTTCAGTGGTCGAACCACAGGGTGATGGAGTGGCTTCGCTCAGTGGACCTGGCGGAATACGCACCCAACCTGAGGGGCAGCGGGGTGCACGGGGGCCTCATCGTAAGTAACCTGAGGGGCAGCAGGGTGCACGGGGGCCTCATCTTAAGTAACCTGAGGGGCAGCGGGGTGCACGGGGGCCTCATCATAAGTAACCTGAGGGGCAACGGGGTGCACGGGGGCCTCATCGTAAATACACACCCCACGTGACTGAATCAGCCCCTTCTTATACCTTTCCACTGTATATCAGCTCAGCTTGGATACAGTCAGACATAAAGTTCAAGACTCCCTTAGCCAAATTTATTTTTAATTATTCTATTTTACCAATTCATTCCATCTCAGTTTTCTGTGTAATTGTCTGTATGTAGCATGTATCTTCCTCTGAATCTTCTCTAATGACCCCTAGATTCTGGAGCCTCGTTTTAACTCAGATACCCTGGCCATGCTGCTGAACATCCCCCCTCAGAAGACCCTGCTGCGACGTCACCTGGCCACCAACTTCAACATGCTGGTGGGCTCCCAGGCTCAGCAGGAGAAGAGGGAGTTCATGGAGTCTTTAGGCTACGCTCCGCTCAGCACCACAGCCAAAGTCAGGGTAAGAGATGACAGTACTGTACTGTAGTACGCCTAGGGCTGAACCACCACCCTGTTAGGAGCCCTCTTTTTTTCGTTCTTCCTCTCACTCTCCTCTTTCCCTCTCCCACTCTCTCTCTCCCCCTCCTCCCTCTCTCTGCCCCCACTCTCTCTCTCCTTCTCTCTCTCACCGCTTTCTCTCTCTCTCTCCCCCTCCTCCCTCTCTCTGCCCCCCCCTCTCTCTCTCTCTCTCTCTCTCTCTCTCTCTCTCTCTCTCTCTCTCTCTCTCTCTCTCTGCCCCCACTCTCTCCTCTCTTTCTTTCTTTCTTTCTTTCTTTCTTTCTTTCTTTCTTTCTTTCTTTCCCCTTAACCTCCTCCCCTTCCTCACCTCTTTAGAGAGACAGACAACACCTTAATCCTCAGTGTGATACCTCAGACCTGGCAAGCTCTAAGACCACCTAGCAGCTTTGCGTGCAGCAGGCTTTAGTAGCACCAGCTCATGTCTAAGACTCACCACTTTGTTAAGGCTAGCAGAAAATGTGCTGAGGAACATTTTTGCGATAGCATAATGTACTTAGTCAGCACAATTAGGCTGAAAGGAACCTTTTATAGCAACACTGCCCATTTTGTACGGTGTTTAGAAATCTATTCACTGATGATGGTTAAAGAGCTAGAATAGAAGTGACACACAGCTTTATCTAAGTCTGTTCATAAACCATGTTCTCTCTGTGCTATCTCCTGTTCAGCCAAAGAAGTTGGGCTTCTCAAACTTCGGCCACCTGAGGAAGAAGAGGTGTGACGAGTCAACAGACTACATTTGCTCCCTGGAGGTGGCCCAGGTTCAGGCGGTGCTGAACGGGGCCCACCGGCCCTACTCCGGCTTCAGGGGCCTCAGCCCCATCCTAGACAGAGACCCAGACAGACGGCAGCAGGTGGGGCCAAACAGCTGATGATGTCAAACTACTGTACCTACCTACCCATCGCTACTCAGCTTGCAGCCAATAACCCCACCTCTTCCTGCCATGCCCATCCAACTCACCCCAGCACACTCACCTCCACACCCCTCACGTGCCATCATCTAACAATCAACCCCAGCCTCAGGCATGAGCTGCACTCTGGACACTTAAGAGTGGATGGTGAGTGGGAGAGCTCACCGCTCCTATGTTCTCGGGGGATTCACAAGCCTAGCTGTGATCGATCACCTCACCCCTTTAATGCAGTAGGATAATGCTACTATTGTAAACAATATTGTGCATCATTTTAATGATCATTTTAACACCTGTATTTGAGATTCACATAATGGTATTCATCCATTGTTTTTAAATATATTCCTAACCAGTAGAAAGTAATGTTGCTGTTTGTCAGACAGTTATGGAATGAACTTGTGCAATATTTGCATATGGAGGAATGCATTTCACATATTTATGTTGGTAAATAAATTGAAAGAAGTACAATGAGATTTTATAGCTGTGCACATTTTGATGGATTCCAGATTGTGATTACGCACTGTTATTTTCATATATGACTGTTATGATATTTTTATAGTTAAAGATAACGCTTCAATCAAAGAATCTCTCGTTGTCATTAATTGTAAATAGCATTATCCAAATCCATCAATAAAAATCGCAAGTGTGATAAGTGTTTTATTCTTCTTGATAAATTATATTAAATCTTTATACAAAGTATGCTTCTCTCATTAGAGAAGGAGACAGTAGCCTTGTCTCCATTTTATGATGAAATGATGCTCATTTTAAGGAAACTTGAATCAGAGACACATGTAATGAAATACATTGTGCAGTGCAGAGACATCAGCATGCATCATTAATTAACCATTAGCATTCACTAACTGGCTCATCAATTCTTCTGATCATCATGATTGACCCATTATATGCACAATGGAGTAGTGCATATTGGAGCACCTTGAGTGGGGGGTGGCTCAACCATCTTCAGGTACATCTTTATCATAAATCCATAATGGCCACGTTCTAGGCTGACTACACTGCAGACACCTGCCTGATATCACAACACCTGGATATGTATCTAAATTACATATCAGCTAATCACATCATATAGCAGTCTGATACCCGACTGCACAGTTGATGACATGGCACGTAATCATTGGTTTATGCAATGTAGTTGGCATGGAATGTGACCTATGACTTGAACAGTGGTGCTTGGTCAGCAGCTAGATCCTTCTACCCTGCCATCCATCATGCATGGGACTAAACAAAGCACTGTGTGTTATGTCATTGATGACCTGGCCTGTCAGTAGTATAAGTAGGACTAGGGGCTCTATTCAATCCATATCGCGGAAAATTAGCCTTACTGCATTCACAAGAAATGCTGCATATGTCAGCTCAATCGGAAATTAACTTCAACGATACAGTTTGAATGGAGCCCCTAGGTGTTGTGTTTGATGAAAGGCCTGACTTTGCAGATGGCGGTGACAGAGGGACCTGTGCTGCAGATAGAAGCTCTGTCTGAGGGAATTAACCAACTCACGGTAAGTAGCTCCTCGGTCAGTCTCGTTCAACAAGCTTTTAATATCTGTTTAATTAAATAACCAGATAACAAAGTATTTCCTTTTAAGCTGTTGTGTTTTACTTTTCTCCTCAATCCTGTGGTACTATGCTGTTATTATATTTGCTGACAGCAGGCGTTGCAACTGAACAAACAGGCTTCAACAAATAGATTTTGAATTGACTTTGTTGGGACATTAGCCTTAAGCCTTTAACTGACAAACATTGCAGCATAACACTCCCTGCTAACCCCAGCCCCTGGCCCTTCTTGCTTTCAGTATTTGCTTAGCCGAGATGAGGTTCTGAAGGAGATGAGACGCCCTCAAACAGCACTAGTCTGAGAGGATGCCATGCTGGCCACGCTAACCAACACAGCCAATCAACCAAGGGAAAGCGCGGCCTCATACCAACCCAAACTCAACGTAGGGTGCTTTAGCAGCGACCTCAACTGGCCCTTATCTCATCATAATACAGGACTATAATGAACACTACTTCTGTATTAGTGACAGAAACACAATGAACGTTGAAGCCATTGTCTTACGTGTGTCATTGGAGTGTAGCTCTTTCAAACGTAATAGTGAATAGTATGTACTTAGTTTTTTTGGTGAAAAGTATAGGCCTATCGCAAGCCACTTCAACATGTATTAAAGTGTTCTTTTCCCTACGGAATTTATTTCCCTGTAATATTGACCAAACTCTATTATTTTGTACAATATATGTACATGTCATATTTTACAACTTGTTTGTTACGTATACTGAACAAAAATATAAACACAACATGCAACAATTTCAAAGATTTTACTGAGTTACAGTTCATATAACATCAGCACATGTGACCTGCGGTTGTTAGGTCGGTTGGATCTACTGCCAAATTCTCTAAAACAACATTGGAGGCGGCTTACGGTAGAGAAATGAACATTCAAATTCTCTGGCAACAGCTCTGTGGGACATTCCTGCAGGCAGCATGCCAATTGCATGCTCCCTCAAAACTTGAGACATCTGTGACGTGTTGTGTGACAAAAGTGGCCATATATTGTCCCCATCACAATGTGCACCTGTGTAATGATCAATCTGTTTAATCAGCTTCTTGATATGTCAACAGGGATGTAAACAAATTTGTGCTCAACATTTGAGAGAAATAAGCTTTTTGTGGCTATGGAACATTTCTGGGATATTTTATTTCTGCTCATGGAACATGCGACCAACACTTTGCATGTTACGTTTCTATTTTTGTTCAGTATATGTTTTCAAAGTTACCTGGACATATCCCTGATTAGAATAAGGCACTAGGTCATACTGGAAACAAACACACCCAACACTTAATACAGCTCATTTGTATTGGAACAATAAGAAACAGGTTTTTCCATGTTTCCACACATAATTGGCATATATTTGCATAGGCAGATGTAGTCTCTGTGGTACGTCCCTATAACAAGTCACCAGACCAGAGGATCCCTTCTGTGAGAGAGAAAACACTAAGGGAAGCCTGCTCTCTAAGAGTTCGGTAACCCAGTGTACTGTCCAAAGCCAAGCATAACCTGTATGAGGATCCTTCTGCTGGTTGTTCATCTGCTTCAATCCAGCACATCCTAATATCTCACTAGGGTTCCAGAGAGGAGAGAGGGGCTGGAGCTGTTCCAAACATCAAAGGCAGACCCATACTGGTGAGTTTTCATTTAACTTAATGGGACTTTTTTTTACCAATCTGGAGCAAACACAGTACAATCCAAATATGTTTGTAGTTTCTAAGGTTTGGGTTCCATTAGGGTTGGATACCATCAACACTTATGTACCTTCAACCCCTGTTATTACACAAGTATAATTTTGTAACTTTTATGTAAATGATCATTTCCACAACAATAAACTATACTGTTGTTATCACATGTTCAGGTTATAAGGGAAACCACCTTCTGACCTAGTCCTGTAGACATGGGGAAGATAGAAAGCAAACAACCAGCCCCGGACATTCCCAAGAAAATCTCAACCTGGTGGGAGAGGCTACAGAAGAAGCCACCAGCTCCAACCATGACCATTCCAAACATGAACTTTAACTTCCCAACCCTGTGGGGAAGGAGAGAGAGCAAGCTACCAGACCCAGACATACCCAGTATATTCTCCACTCTGTGGAGAACCCCCAACAACCCCAACGATTTTGTCCCTCTTTTCACCGACTGTGTGGGGATAGCTGCAGCTAGGACCCAGGAGTACCTCCTGTTCCTGGACCCAGAGGACAAGTTCCAGCCTAGCCCGTCAGCCCTCAATGATATCTTTCTAATGACCTACATCACCCAGAGCAGCCACCTCCACATGACCGACTCCTTCAACTGCACCACCATGACCAAGCAGCAGCGCATCCTCCTGGGTGCTGACTGGGTGTGGGCTGTGCTGGAGAGGCCCACCAAGAACCCCCGCATCCAGATCGCCGTGCAGATCCTGCACCTGCCCGAGAGGGGGGGAGGGCCAGCCGAGGACATCCCCCCGGAGGTATACACTGAATCCATGCAGATGGCCAAGATGGAGTCTGCTCATAAGAACAAGGCAGAAAGGATGGTGGATTTCTGTGCCTCCATCGGTAATGACTGCTACGCCCTCTTTCTCCTCTTTGGCCGCAAGGGCGACCCGGGCAACATCTACGGAGTGCTGAGCAACAACTTTCACGCTGCTATAGGGAAGACTAAGATCAACCGTGCACTCATTGAGAATTTCTTTAAAGGATCCAGGTACTTACACACACCCACTGGAATGCTACAGGCTATTGTCACCAAGCGAGATTCTGACCCTTTAACTTTGCTCATCAAGTTTACCTGACCAGTGTGATCGATGACAGAGCAGCCATATGGGACCTTTCAGATTACTCTGTTTACTGTAGTGTTTCACATGGGAGGATGGACTGTTGTGATTGTTGGGTTTATGCTTGCCTGGGACTTGGGGACCCAGTGTGCTGAAATTGGCCTGTGTCCATATCTCGTTTGTGGACTACTGACCCATGCCTGCTGACAGCTGCTCACACCCCTGTGGTTAGTATTTCTGTTAGAGCTCTATTCAATCAGATCCGCTTTAGCCGACATCCACATAGCGGTTCTTTTGGCAGTGTGGGAGATTAAACTGCGTTAGAGCTGTCAAATCCAAAAGCGGCTCCTGACATTATACCTAAAGCGAACATTGCTATTGGCTGCGCAGAGTCACATTAACAGAAATCCCATGCAGCCTTGTTTACAAGTTGGAACACTGGAATGTGAGATGGAATCTACATCTCCATTAAGATGATAGAAACCCTCATTATTTAGTTGAATGATTTTCAATTTGAGCGTCATTATTTCAATATAGCCTACACTTTCTCCTTCTGAACTTCTAACGAAAGTGGGACGGGTGGGGCTTTGTGACAAAGATCAAGAGCAGCTGCTCACCGATTTGACAGCTCCAATGCAGTTATACCTCCGACACAGCCAAAACATCAGCTATGCAGGTGTCGGTTATGGCCAGTTAATGCATGATCTGATTGAATCGAGGCCTTAATGGACTTAACACTTCACTGGAAATGTACACAAACAACCGATCTGCTATCACTAATCATTGACTGAACACATTGTGATAGCTTCACCCAAAACCTCATTCTAAGTTCATTTGATTAAGGTGGATTGTTCTCTTAAAGTTGAGTCAAAGTAGAAAATAACAGGATGGGTTCAAAAATAAATTAATATACATTTCTGGATGTCTTGAGTTATCTTGTTTAGAAGAGGATTATTTATGTTGAGGATTATGCTCAGTGGTAAATAGCATAATGTAAATGAAGGGATTTGTGTTTAAATATGCAGGTTTGCTAAGGCTAAGGTTATATATACACAGTGTGGTGCCGAGAATAATACTACTCTTTCTCCCCAATACCACAAAGACATCAGATTATGTGTAGAGATGGCTTTAATGAGTAATGAGATTCAACAAAACATCCAAATGCTTTAGATACAGTACATAATTAGAACAATTATTACTAAAACAGTTGAAACATACTAAAAGCCAACTAACTTTTCACAGTATCTCACACAAAAAAAGTTATTTGAATGTTCAACATGCAAATATGACATTTGTTATTCAAAACGCTAGAGAATATCCTGTTGGTCTTGAAATGTGTTACATTGTGTTCTACATACATAATTCAATAGAACATATTGTCTTAAATGTCCTGGTGCGTTTTAATGTATATATGCCTAGTTGGAGGCCTGGGAGTTATCAGTATGTGAATGTGTTCTCTGTCTTGTAGCCCAGAATGGAGAGGTTGGGGCGCCATGGATGCTGGGTCATGGGGAGTGGGCCACACATGACAATGAGCACATCGTTGGACACCAGGGGAAGGTGCTCTTTCATCATATCAGCGTTCACAAACCCTGAGCTGTACTTCCAGTCTGTAATTAGAGGAAAACACAAGCTGAATTCAACTGTTTTTAATCAACAGATAAGGATCAGCCCTGCAGGCCAATTAAATGAGCACACCCTGTTAGCGAAGATGTGTTTAATTTATGTGGAACTAACGGATGAGTGCCAGGATAGACAATTAGCTGGAGCCTCATTTGCATACTGTACCATATGAGGAAGCTACAGTATAGGTGACGGGTCACATGGCAAAACAGAATCTAAATAGAACGTTTAGATCATAGCGATGTTGGGATATGATTGGAGGGGGAAGGGTTTCCATTAATTCAGTTGACATCAGTAACAGACCAATTCAAAAGGGTTGCTGCAGACAGTCAGCCAGTCCCTACAAAGGGTGTGGTGACACAGCATGATAAAAAAGGGCTTTTTTGCAGTCCAACACGAATGATACAATGGTATTAGACCATGACAACCCTGTACCTTAATCTTTTTTGTCATGGAATACTATGGTCTTACCCTGTGGAGGTTTGTCAATAGTGAACCACAAATTGAGTTGTTCAGAGTGACTCTTCAGCACCTTCTCTAGTTCCTCCCGCAGTAGAATATCCTTAGCCTGTGGGCAAGAGACCATCATTAGAAGAAGGTTTAAAATTGCTAGTGCTACAACTAATACAGTATGTCATTGAGTCTTGTTAAACCATACTAAAGGTGAGACATTGATCTTGGTTGACTATTGTCAGATCGTCTGTTGTACCTGTTGTATTCATAACAAGCTCTGTGTCCACTTCATTGATAATCCACGGTGACAGTGTAATACTGTGTGGGATGTGACTCTTCCCTGTACGCCGGTGAGACTGACCTCTGACCTGGTTAGCAAATATGAGGGAGCACTTGGTGTCATCTGCAGGGTCTGCTGTAATACTGTGTGGGATGTGACTCTTCCCTGTACGCCGGTGAGACTGACCTCTGACCTGGTTAGCAAATATGAGGGAGCACTTGGTGTCATCTGCAGGGTCTGCTGTAATACTGTGTGGGATGTGACTCTTCCCTGTACGCCAGTGAGACTGACCTGGTTAGCAAATATGAGGGAGCACTTGGTGTCATCTGCAGGGTCTGCTGTAATACTGTGAATCAGCTGCAGCATGGAGGTAATCCTTGAAAAAGCACCCAGACATTTAAGACAATTTGCAGTTGATGATGAACTTATAAATAGTCCTACAAGTAAGTGCCAATGATGTCTGGACAGACTGGAGAGGTGGGTTGGCCTCCGGTCCAGTTCTAAATTGGTTTAGGACCTATTTAACCGGTCAAGAGTTTTTTGGTGAACATAACTCAGAGAAAATACATGTCACATGTGGCGTTCCACAAGGTTTGATTTTGGGTCCTGTACTGTTCAGTTTATATACAGGGGTATGTTATCAGAAAGCACAACATTGATTTTCAATACTACACAGACGATACACAACTGTACATTTTTGTATCACCAGACGATTTTAGCTCCACAGATACATTATTAGACTGTATTACTGATTTAAATACTTGGATGGCTCACAACTTCCTCCAGCTAAATCAAGTCAAGACCGAGGTAATTATTGTTGGATTCAAAACACAGAGAGAAAATCTAGCTGTAGATTTTAATTAATGGGCAATAAAGACAAAACACTTGTTAAAAACCCTTGTTATTTTAGATTCTTAACCAAATTTCAAATCACACATTAGGAATGTGACCAGCATTTTACAACCTGAAGAGCATTGCCAAGGTGTAGATGTTTCTCTCTCAGGCTGATGCAGAGAGAGTTATCCATGCTTATATTACAAGCAGGCTTGACTACAGTAATGCTCTCCTGTCTGGTCTACTCATAAAGTCATTGGTCAACTGTAAAACATACAGAATGCTGCAGCACGGGTACTGACCAAGACCAGACGGAGAGCACAGATTACACAGGTTTCATGGTCTCTGCACTGGCTGCCTGTGAGGTTTACTATTCATTTTAAGATTCTATTGTTTAGTATTTATCAATTCATGTCAGACATGCCTTTAAGTTATGTACTATACACAGTAGGTCCCTCAGGTCCTCTGGCACTGGCCTTTTAACTATCCCAAAGCCTAGGACTAAGAGGCAGGGAGAGGCAGCCTTTAGTTATTATGCCCCCAGCCTCTGGAATAGCCTGTCAGAGAACCTGAGGGTGGCCGAAACTGTAGACATATTTAAAAAACATTTTTAGTTTTACTTAGGGTACTTTTTAGATGTTCAGTTTGTGTCATTCCTTTATTTTGCATATTATGTTTGTAGTAAATATTTCAGCTTTTATTTTCATTATTTTTTATTGTTTCTGTAAAGCACATTGTGTTGCATTCCATGTCTGAAATGTGCTGTATAAATAAAGCTTGATTTGATTTGTTAACAGGTGACCTAAATCACACATCTAGTAAGTTAGACATCAATAAAGGGTATATTCAAGGAACCTCCAGAGGCTGAAGAAAAAAGTAATCTCTACAAATAATCTAAAGGACATCTGGAGATTACTATTCAACTACAAAAGACTACTCCTTTTTTCTCAAAGTAAGAAAATCTACTCAAGAATTGACTACATTTACAGTATATTTCACTACATTTATTGGGTAAAGAAATCCATGACATAGTGATATTGGATCATTCTCCTGTATCATGCTTAATTACACCAACATAAAATATACTTTGTTCATTCTCCATATTCTGTCACTGAGTGCATCGTCAAAGAACCAACATGTATTATACATGTTACAAAAAAACCTTGACCATTACAAATGAGGACAGAGTAAAGCCCTCCCCTGACATAATTTGGGATGTTAAGGCATACATAAGGGGGATGATCATCTCATTCTCTGCAAAAGATAAATCTGAGTTAATAAAAAAAAAAGTACAAATTCTGAACTTAAGCAGGCATATGATATTTTTGAAGAGAGCCAACAACTACAGGTTAAACTAAAATTAAACATACTATTTACTGGCAAATAAACCCAGTAAACACCTTGCATTCCTCACAAATGAATACATGCCAAAAAGTTTTAAAAGAGAAGGATACAAATGCTTCAATTAGACAACGCTATTCATTTCCATTTTTAAAGGCTTTTAATGAAAATCTATATAAATCCAAATTAAACAGTTGGACTGATCTTGCAGTCTTACACTCAACAACCCTGAAGCAACTATCAGGGGGAAAAAAATCCCCCCCAAAATAAATATTAGACAAAACTTTCACGTGACAAAAAGCACCAGGCATGGACAGCATTCCCATAAAATTTTACTTAACATTCTGGGACAAAGTAGCGCTCCTAATTACTGAAATGATAAGACATACAGCACTGTGCAAACGTTTTAGGCAGGTGTGAAAAAAATACCGTAAAGTAAGAATGCTTTCAAAAATAGACAGGTCAAAAGTTTATATTTATCAATTAACAAAAGTCAGTGAACTGAAGAAAAATCTAAATCTAAATCAAATCAATATTTGGTGAGACCACCCTTAGCCTTCAAAACACCATTAAATCTAGGTACACTTGCACACAGTTTGAAAGAACTCAGCAGGTAGGTTTGCCCAAACATCCTGGTGAACTAACCACAGTTCTTCTGTGGATTTATGCAGCCTCAGGTGCTTCTCTCTTCATGTAATCCCAAACAGATTCGATGTTGTTGAGATCAGGGCTCTGTGGGGGCCATACCATGACTTCCAGGAAAACGTGTTCTTCTTTATGCTGAATTTAGTTCTTAATGACTTTCACTGTATGTTTGGGGTCTTTGTTTGCTGCAGAATAAATTTGGGGCCAATCAGATTGCATGATGGATAAGTATCTGCCTATACTTCTCAGCATTGAGGAGACCATTCATTCTGACCAAATCCTCAACGCCATTTGCAGAAATGTAGCCCCAAACTTGCAAGGAAAATCCGTCATGCTTCACTGTTGACTGCAGACACTCATTCGTGTACCGCTCCCCAGCCCTTCGGCGAACAAACTGCTTTCTGCTACAGCCAGTAGCAGAGCACCTGCTGCCATTTTTCTGTACCCCAGTGCATAGTTGAGTCGCTTGGCCTAGTTTCCATGTCAGAGGTATGACTTTTTGGCCACAAGTCTTCCATGAAGGCCACTTCAGACCAGACTTCTCAGGACAGTAGATGGGTGTACCAGGGTTCCACTGTTTTCTGCAAATTCTGAGCTCATGGCACCGCTGGACATCTTCTGATTGCGAAGAGAAGTAAGCATGATGTGTCTTTCATCTGCTGCAGTAAGTTTCCTTGGCCGACCACTGCGTCTACGGCCCTCAACGTTGCCCGTTTCTTTGTGCTTCTTCAAAACAGCTTAGACAGCACATATGGAAACCACTGTCTGCCTTGACATGTCTGCCTGGGAGAGACCTTACTGATGCAGTATAACTACCTTGTGTCTTGTTGCTGTGCTCAGTCTTGCCATGGGGTATGACTTTTGACAGTAAACTGTCTCCAGCAACCTCACCTTGTTAGCAGAGTTTGGTTGTTCCTCACCCAGTTTTATTCCTCATACACAGCTGTTTCTGTTTCAGTTAATGATTGTGTTTCAACCTACAAATTGATTGATGATCATTAGCACCTGTTTGGTATAATTGTTTAATCATACACATATGCCTACAAAATCCCTGACTTTGTGCAAGTGTACCTAGAAGAATTGATGCTGTTTTGAAGGCAAAGGATGGTCACACCAAATATGGATTTGATTTAGATGTTTCTTCTGTTCACTCACTTTGCATTTAGTTAATTGATAGATATAATTTATTAACATGTCTATTTTTTTAAAGCATTGTAACCTTCCTGTATTTTTTGACACTATCCTAAAACCTTTACACTGTACTGTATGTCACTCAATTTAGTGCTTTCTAGCTCCATGTATCAAACAGTCATCTCAGTTATATTAAAATCAGGACAATCTGGAGTCCCCTGCAGATTACAGACCCATAAATGTAATAAATTGTGACAGAATAATAACAAAACTCAACAGCAACAGAATACAAAAGTCTCACCAGACGTGACATATTAATCAAACAAGGTCTATTAAAAATAGACACATACAAAAAAATACAAGAACATGTTTCAATATGATACAATAAGCTAAAATACAAGAACATGTTTCAATATGATACAATAAGCTAAAATACAAGAACATGTTTCAATATGATACAATAAGCTAAAATACAAGAACATGTTTCAATATGATACAATAAGCTAAAATACAAGAACATGTTTCAATATGATACAATAAGCTAAAATACAAGAACATGTTTCAATATGATACAATAAGCTAAAATACAAGATGTAGATTTATCAATATTGGCATTAGATGCTGTTAGGAATTTTATGAATAATTATATTTAAATATAATTATAACTAATTAAACTCTACCCTGTTTTACAATATCTGATTAATAATGTTAGTTCCTAAGAAAGAGGTTAGGTAGCATGGATAAGGGGTAATTGGAAATGATAACCATTGTGGAAGAAGGAATGTATGTGTGTATGTCTAAAGTAAGCAAAGAGTATCATTAACCTATGTTTGAACCGACTCAAATAAGACAGCGAGAGCCCCTCCAGGTTTTCCTTATCTGGAACTGTCTGCTAAGTGGTAATAAACTATGGTGAGACTTCAGGAGTTAATCCAGATATAGTGTGTCAGGTATGTGAGTTGGAATGAATTTTTGAACCTGCTTTGTCCTGGTCGAGAGGAGGAGATACATTTTATAACCTATGACATATGTGGTATATAAACTGTTATACATGGTTCTATGAGCAGCGCTCTCGAGAATAAATGCTATTGGCTAATTTTGATAGACTGGTCTCTGTCTATTTTAGGAAAATGAGGATTTTACAAATTCTTAGAAACAGACAGAGTGATTTGAATTGGTTAATGAATATATACAGGAACTGTTAAATTCCTTTGACAGATGCTGAAAAGGCTTTCTAATGTCTTGAATGACCTTGTCTATTAAAATTTTGGAAGCCTTCAACTTTCCATTTTAAATAATACATTTCATAATAATGTTATATAAATATCCTAAGGCAAATATGTACACAAATAATACATTATCTGAATAAATTGCTTTAGAAAGGAGCGCAAGACAGGGATGCCCTCTGTCCGCCCTCCTGTTTGCACTAGCAATTGAACCTGCAAATATGTACACAAATAATACATTATCTGAATAAATTACTTTAGAAAGGAGCGCAAGACAGGGATGCCCTCTGTCCGCCCTCCTGTTTGCACTAGCAATTGAACCTGTTGCTGAATTAGACAGGACCCAAATATAAAAGGTATCAGTAATGGTAAACATCAGTATAAACTAAACTTATTTGCCTGACGATCTCGTGATGTACTGTACCTGACAAATATTGAAAACTCAATGCCCCCCTTGTTAAAAATATTTTCAGATTACTCTAAAATCTCAGGATATAAAATACATATGGAAAAAACTAAAATAATGGCAATAATAAAAATAACTGATTTACAGCAATTCTTTAAGTGGAGCACAAAAAAATACAAAACATACTTAGGATGCTTAATAAGTGACAACAAACAAAAAATATATACAGTAAAGATAACATTATCCCATTACTCAACAACATGAAAGCAGATCTAATTAAATGGAAAAATCTTCCCATAAATCTTACAGTTAAAGAATAAACCTTTTTAGAATGGCATGGTGTAACGGCTGTTGTCGGGAGAAGAAGGTGAGGACCAAGGTGCAGAGTGGTAAGTGTTCATCATTTTAATAAACTGAACACTAAATACAAAGTAACAAAAGAGAACAGCTCCGTCAGGTGCAACACACTCTAAACAGAAAATAACCACCCACAAACAAAAGTGGGAAAACAGGCTACCTAAGTATGGTTCTCAATCAGAGGATGTTGGATGTTGTCCTACTCCTCTTCAATGGAATGTTGTCCTACTCCTCTTCAATGGAATGTTGTCCTACTCCTCTTCAATGGAATGTTGTCCTACTCCTCTTCAATGGAATGTTGTCCTACTTCTCTTCAATGGAATGTTGTCCTACTCCTCTTCAATGGAATGTTGTCCTACTCCTCTTCAATGGAATGTTGTCCTACTCCTCTTCAATGGAATGTTGTCCTACTCCTCTTCAATGGAATGTTGTCCTACTCTTCAATGGATGTTGTCTTACTCTTCAATTGCTGTTCGAAGTTTCTGGATATTGTCGGAAACTGGAACACGCTGTCATACACGTCAATCCAGAGCATCCCAAACGTGCTCAATTGGTGACATGGCAGCGGATGAATGGCACGTCACTGTATCTCTGTGCATTGAAATTGCCATCAATAAAATGCATTTGTGTTCATTGTCTGTAGCTTATGCCTGCCCATACCATAACCCCACCACCACCATTGGGCACTCTGATCATCAGCAAATTGCTTGTCCACACACGACGCCATACACACTGTCTTCCATCTGCCTGGTACAATTGAAACCGGGATTCATCCGAGAAGAACACACTTCTCCAGCATGCCAGTGGCCATTGAAGGTGAGCATTTGCACACTGAAGTTGGTTACAATGCCGAACTACAATCAGGTCAAGACCCTAGTGAGGACGACAAGCATGCCGATGAGCAACC
Organism: Oncorhynchus keta; assembly: GCF_023373465.1. NCBI lineage: Eukaryota > Metazoa > Chordata > Actinopteri > Salmoniformes > Salmonidae > Oncorhynchus > Oncorhynchus keta. The sequence continues at coordinate 43,382,670 of NC_068437.1, read as the reverse complement.
CTGAGACTGTTTCTGACAGATTGTGCAGATATTCTTCAGTTATGCAAACCCACAGTTTCATCAGCTGTCTGGGTGGCTGGTCTCAGACTATCCCGCAGGTGAAGAAGACAGATGTGGAAGGGCTGGCATGGTTACACGTGGTCTGCGGTTGTGAGGCCGGTTGGACGTACTGCCAAATTCTCTAAAATGACTTTGAAGGCGGCTTATGGTAGAGAATTAAACATTCAATTCTCTGGCAACAGCTCTGGTAGACATTCCTGCAGTCATCATGCCGATTGCTAGCTCCTTAAATACTTGATATATCTGTGGCATTGTGTTGTGTGACAAAACTGCACATTTTAGAGTGGCCTTATTGTCACCAGCACAAGGTGCACCTTTATAATGATCATGCTGTTTAATCAGCTTCTTGATATGCCACACCTGTCAAGTGGATGAATTATCTTTGGCAAGGGGGAAAAACTCATTAATAACAGGGATGTAAATACATGTGTGTGCAACATTTAAGAAAAATAAGCTTTTTGTGCATATGGAACATTTCTAGAATCTTTTATTTCTGCTCATGAAACATGGGACCAACACTTCACATGTTTCGTATATATTTTTGTTCAGTGTATTTATGAAAAAAATGTAGGTTTTGATTGTTGTTTCATTGTTTTGAAGTTGAACCATTGGTCAGACAACTGATGAACAGGCACAGGCTCTGACTAGATTTCTTCATCTTTGTTTCTAGTTTTAGAAGATTAATTTTGGCCCAATAAAACTATCCCTCTGTGGGTTGATTTCGTTGAATCCAACCTTGTTCCTACCAGCAGGTGGTGCCACATTATCTGGAGAAGATTGAAGTTTTCATTTCCTCCTGAGGACCTGCATGCCAGATGTATCCAGTCCAGTACGTTTGTTTTTGGTACATTGATAGAGTTTGTGTACTTTCAGCAATCAACACTTCCTGTAACCTTTAGTAATATAGTAACATCTAGACATGGTCTCTACATGAACCTGGATGTAAGGCGGAAGCACTTTACGTCTGGGGTGGAGATCAGAGGGGTATACTGCAAGGTATGATCCATTAGTTAGCTATCTTTGATAAGTAACCAGAAATAACTATTGATTTTATGGTTAATAAAACAAGCTAAACAAAGATATTAAATAAATTCGACCATGCCCATTTCAATCTTATCTTTCTACAAAATATAAAAGTTATATCAGAATATTTAGGCAAGTTAGCTGGCTAACTCCTTGATCCTGCGTTGTAGGTTACCCCTCAGGTTTCATCTGTCTGAATGCGTTTGTCCTTTCCGTCAAGTAGATATTGTATCATCTGTCTCAGGGATTCAAACCAATGACCTTTCAGGTACTGGACCAATGCTCTTAACTGCTAGGCTACATG